>NC_134552.1:33603118-33827688 GCF_025594145.1 Primulina tabacum
TTTTTAATACTCTGATTCTTGAAGTTGTTTATGATGTTTAAACGTTTATTACTTTTGGTAAACTTGGTTTTGGTTGTTTTGATTGCAAATGTTTTTAGACGAGAAAGTTATTTTAATGCAAATTTGAAAGTTTTTTTTTGTATTTAAGAAAAAATTTATTTTTTCGCAAATTCAAGTAATTCAAAATATGGTATGTTACAAAAGCATCTATTTTATTTAGGTCAATTAGGCTAATAATTTTGATATTAAAAAACCGATTGGGTGCATTTCAAAAATTAATGCAAATATTTCTTTTATTATGCTCTGTTTCAAACAAATTAATAAAATATATGTTTATAGGAAATGGCGGGAAGACCACCCAAACAACCGAAACCCCCATGGAACCAATCAAAACGAAAATGAGAATCCCCCACCATCACCAAGGATAAACCTAAGTCGAGAGGACATGATGGCAATAGAGACTATAGTAGCAGCAACATTGCAAGGAATTTTGAACCCAATTGCCAACGTCATCCAGCCACCACCAAAACCCCAACCTCGTGGCATTAAGTATCATTATGAATCCCTCCAAAATAACAAGGTCTCAACCTTTGATGGAAATCCTGATCCAGAATTCAGTCATAACTGGCTTAAGAATGTCGAAACTCAACTGCATCTATTGGAGGTACCTGAAGGACTTAGAGTTGAAGTTGTGACATTGTTTCTTGAAGATCAAGCACGAAAGTGGTAGGAAACAGTGCCATCATCCTTAGCTGATATAGAACATATCACATGGCAAATCTTCAGAATGGAGTTTTTGAAGTTTGTCTGCAAAAGCTAAGTGAGTTCGAAAATTTTAAACAAATATCGGACATGACCGTGATGGAGTAACATCAAAGTTCAATGATCTTGGAACCTATTTTACAACCAACATGTCAGATTAAACCTTGAAAATGCACCGATTAAAGAAAAGGCTGAAGAGCCGAATTCAATCTGCTTTGGATGTATTCAGACCGAACAATTTTGCGGACTTAATAGCGCGGCGATGAGCGCAAAAACAAACATCAACCACCGTGAAGAGGAGTACAAAAACAAGAGGCCCTTCATCAGTCAGTCTGCTCAAGCTGGTCCCAAGTTCAAGAGGCCAAATCAATCAAGTTGTCCCTCAAAGGGAACCTTTACCAATGCCTTCAACAAGGAAGGAAAATGGTGTTCTACTTGTCGACATAATCATCTTAGAGAATGTTATAGGAAGACGGGCTCTAGTTTCAAATGTCGAAAAATAAGACATCGGGTTAAAGAGTATCTTGAGAACAAGGATAAAGGGACCAGACCAAACAAACCAAATGAAAACAAGACTAACGCTTGAGTGTATGCTGTAACTCAAGAAGAAGCGGATACCACCAATGATGTGGTCACAGGTACAGTTTTACTCAACGAAATTCCTGTTTATAGCTTGTTTGATTGTGGTGCTACTCACTCATTTGAGTCTAGAAGATTTGCTAAAAAGCTAAAACTTTAGCATGAAACTCTTAGTGAACCGTTATGAGTTGCAACACCTGCTAGCAAAACAATTGAAACTCATAAGGTATATCGGAACTGTAAATTTGCATCAGTAAACAGATCTTTGAGGCAGAATTGATTCAAGTTCGACATCATTTTCGGAATGGACTGGTTAGCTAAACACCATGCCTTGGTAGACAGCCAGAATAAAAATGTCGAACTTCAGATTCCGACTCAAAAGGAAATCATATATCATGGAAATTCAAAGGAATGAAAATCTCTTCTATATGCCTCACAAACCTGGAAGGCCATAAAAGGCAGTGAAGATACTTACCTAGAAATGGTCAACGAAGTCAGAGAAGAAGATGCCCCAAAGATTGAGGATATTCCAATCGTTCAAGAATTTCCAGCCGTTTTTCCCGAGGATTTACCGGGTGCGATACCCGATAGAGAAGTCGAATTTGAAATTAATTTGGTCCATGGTTCTGCACCAATTTCAAAGGCACCATACCGAATGGCGCCAGCTGAATTATAAATGAGCAAATTCAGGAGTTATTGGACAAGAAACAAATCCGATCTAGTGCATCCCCGTGGGGAGCCTCAGTTCTGTTCGTAAAGAAAAAAGACGGAAGAATGAGACTATGCATTGATTATAGAGAGGTAAACAAAATTACGATAAAGAATAAGTACCTGCTTCCCAGAATAGATTATCTTTTCAATCAACTAAAAGGAGCTAAGTTCTTTTCAAAACTCGACCTAAGATCAGGCTATCACCAACTAAAAGTCAAAGCTGAGGATATACCTAAAACAGCTTTCAGAACAAGATATGGACATTATGAGTTCGTCCTTATGCCTTTTGATCTAACAAATGCTCCTGCATCATTCCTGAACCTCATTAATAGGGTATTCACGCCATACATCGATAAATTTGTTGTGGTTTTTATAGATGATATCCTTCTGTATTCACCAAGTGAGGAAGACCATCGAGAACATCTGCGTCTCACCTTGCAGACACTGCGTGAAAAGGAAATCTATGCCAAATTCCAGAAGTGTGAATTTTGGATAAAAACTGTTGCGTTTTTAAGTCATAAAATATCTGAATTAGGGGTGTCATTAGACCCTAAGAAAGTAGAGGCAATTAGGGACTGGCCACAACCGAAAATAGTAATAGAAGTTAGGAGTTTTCTTGGTTTAACTGGCTACTATAGAAAATTTGTGGAAGGATTTTCTTCGATAGCCATTCCTCTCACAAAACTTACACAGAAGAATTCAATATTCATTTGGAATGAAGCATGTGAGAAAATTTTCGAAAACCTTAAAACAAAGCTCGCATCTACACCAATACTAGTTCTTTCCGAGGATGGCAAGGATTTCACAATATATAGTGACGCTTCAAAGGGAGGATTAGCGTGTGTGCTTATGCAGGAAGGTCAGGTAATTGCCTATGCATCAATGCAATTAAAACCTTAAAAGCAAATTTACCCAACTCATGACCTTGAGTTAGCTGCAATCGTATTTGCTCTAAAGATCTTGAGATATTACCTTTATGGGGTAAAATGCGAAGTATTTACTGATCACCAGAGCCTCAAATACATATCCACCCAAAAGGAACTAAACATGAGGCAGAGAAGGTGGATTAAACTTCTCAAAGATTACGATTTATGGATCAATTATTATTCGGGGAAGGCGAATAAAGTAGCCGATGCTTTGAGCTGAAGGAACATTGGGAAAGTAAGCTTATCTTCTCTATCAGTGTAACCATGCCTTCGAGAATCAATCAAATTAAAATAAAGCCAAGATTTTTCCATCACAATGATTAAGGAACAAATTCAAGAAGGAAAAACCCAAGAATTCCAGACTGACGAAAATAGGGTTATCTAGATGAAAGGACGGTTTTCTATACCAGACATCGATGGGATTCGAGAAGAAGTGATGGCCGAGGCACATAGGTCGAATGTGAGGCCCGGGGACGAAGAGGGCAGGGGGTGATCGCCGGTGCCATGAGGTTGCACGGAAAATGAGCGGCTCCTGGTAGACTTCTAGGTGGAGAGAACATGAATGAACCGATCCCTCACCGGAATGAGAGGGATTCCGAGACTGTTCAATGTAATGGACTGTACAGTTGAAGAGGGCATAAAAGATTTGATATGTACTACTCACATAATTAAGGTGCATCTTCTTTTTGGTAGCTCATCACATAAGAACTCCAAAGTTAAGCGTGCTTGACTTGGGGCAATTTTGGGGTGGGTGGACCTCCTGGAAAGTTTTGCAGGGTGCGTGTGAGTGAGGACATAAGCACGCTGGAAAGATTTCTCTTGATACAGTGAGGACAGACATCAAATCGGAGGCATTACAGTTGGTATCAGAGCCGACCTCTCTTAGTACGGTGTGGTTCGGGGACGAACCAAGCGGAAGCTGGTGGGCATGTGAGGCCCGGGGCCGAAGAGGGCGGGGGGTGATCGCCGATGCCATGAGGTTGCACGGACAATGAGCGGCTTCTGGCAGGCTTCTAGGTGAAGGAAACATGAATGGACCGATCTCACACCGGAATGAAAAGGATTCCGAGACTGTTCAATGTAATGGACTGTACAGTTGAAGAGGTCTTAAAAGATTTGTTTGTACTACCCATATCAAGAAGGTGCATCTTCTTTTTGGTAGCTCGTCACATAAGAACTCTCAAGTTAAGCGGGCTAGACTTGGGGTAATTTGGGGATGGGTGACCTCCTGAGAAGTTTTGCAGGGTGCGTGTGAGTAAGGACATAAACAAGCTGGAAAGACTTGTCTTGATACAGTGAGGACAGTCGTCAAATCTGGGGTGTTACAGTTGGTATCAGAGCCGACCTCTCTTAGTACGGTGTGGTTCAGGGACGAACCAAGCGGAAGCTGGTGGGCATGTGAGGCCTTGGGCCGAAGAAGGCGGAGGGTGATTGTTAGACTAGGTGCCCGTCTAGCCAAGTGTTGTTCGAGGGTTCATGTTTAAACTCTATGTATGAACAGTCTTTATTTTAATAATATTTGAATTTATTGTTTTGGCACTTCTTTATCTGTATACCCATGCTAGTTGCATAGATAAAGTCCTTGAATATACAATTAGTAGAAAGAATATGAGATGCTCATATGATGAGTATCATGAAACTCATATTTTGAATATTGTATATTCTAAACAGTTCCTAGTCGATTCAGCCACCGCTAAAAGCATATAGGCCGCTCGAGTTCGAAACTAGTATCTGCGATGTGAGTACCATGTTTCATTGGCAGGGGACATTGTGATGTCCGAGCATGCAGATAGGTGCTCATTGTAGAGTGCACTGAACAACGCTCCATAAAGGACTTTCCAAGTGGTTTTCACTTATCGAGTGGAAAAGTCCTAGTTTATGGTTGTACACCATTAGTTCTTATGACCCGGTACAACATTGAGACTCTATGTGCTATAATTACACTTTGAGTTGTTTACCGACTCTCATGGAGTCATCAGGTGGCAAGGTTGGGTGTTCTGTCAAAACATATAGGAGTCGATGCATTACAGTTGGGGATTCACCGCTTACCTTCGGGTATGGATATCCTATGTGTTCTCATGTATATGTAGTATGAAATCTCTGATCAGAGTATGATGGTAATTATGAAAGGGGTTTCATAGATTACACCATCGATGCAACTAGGACATGACACATAGTATCGATTCATTGACAACTATCAATATACCAATGGTTGTCGAATCGGTCGGGATATATGAGTTGAAGGGACCGTACTGTACGCTAACCATAATTGAATGGTTCTTGCAGGCACTATCATTTGATACCTAGGAAATCATGTAAGCGATGCTGCTAGGCGTTTTACATGATTGGTTGGGTACTATCAGACATGAGTTCTAACGTTCTTATTATCAAGGAGTTGATAATTCAGAATGGAGCAATTGGGGTATGCTCGTATAAGGACAAGTTTAGTCCGAATCACATGGAGATGTGAACCCACGACTACTTGTATCAATGAACCATTGAGGGCCACACAAGTGCTAGCTTTCTAGATCCTGTTGAGAAGTTAAAATAGTTCAATGTGTTGAACGGCTTATAAATGAGTTTATAAGCGTAAAGAAAAATAGAAGTATGACTTCTATGAGAGAAATATAAATTTTAATTAATGGAATTGTTCCTAAATTAAAAATTTGGCCAAGTGAATAATGTATTTGAAAATTGTAATTTTCATAAACATTATTATGGACTTAATTAAATTAATTCAAGTGTTGAATTAATTAAACACTATTGGGCCTAGTAGAGTCCAAATAATTAAATTAGTTCAAGTGTTGGATTAATTAAATAACATTGGGTCTTGTAGAGCCCAATTGGAAATAATTATTTAACTAGTGGGCTTGAGTAAAATCAAGTAAAGTCTAATTGGGCTCAAATATGTTTGAGACAATTAAAAAGTCAATGGGCCTTGTAAAAGTTACAAGCCCATTAGGGTTTGCATTCTTGGGAGGTGAAGGGGTGTGGATTATTTTTGATTAAAATATTGTATGGCATGCAAGACAATTTTTTCACTTTTCCCACAACCAAGACAAGTCTTCCACCCTTCTCTCCTCCCCCTCACTTGGCCGAAATATTGAACCACCTTCTCTCCAATTTTCTCTTAATTTTTGGTTGATGACTTCTCACACTTCTCATTGAAAAATCCTCAAATTTTTCTAGTGCAAAATTTGAGGGGATCTACCTAGTTGGTGGTGGGCCTTATTTTGAAGGAAAGAGGAGAGCTTGTAGATTGCCATCCTTTCAAGAGCTAAAGTGTTTACACTTTAGTTGGTGTCATTCATCAACCTCAAGAGGTTAATAGGTATATTTTCTCAACACCCTATGCATGAAAGTTGAGATTTTTGTATATGCTTGCACACTAGTACATGGTGTTCGATTTTCAAAAATTTTCACAAAATTTCGGTTTTCATGAGATACAAAATATTTTGAGCTTCCGTTGCGATTTCGAACACCATAAAACGATCCCTTTCAAGTGGTATCAGAGCTAAGGGTACTAGTTTTTGTGTAGCATATACATAATATTATATTGAGGGCTATTTCTAACCGATTGAGATGAAAATTTGCAACAAAAATCGAGGCAATGAGAGGGTTTTTCCGGGCAGCAACTTGCTGCCCATTTCGGGCAGCTCGGGCTGCCCGAGGGGCTGCCCATTTCGGGCAGCTAGGGCAGCCCGAGGGGCTGCCCGAAACCCCCCCTTCAAAATAAAAAAAATAAATTTTTGTTGCCGGAATCCGGCAACGGAGCTCCGACGACGTCGATGACGACTAGGGTTTCCAAAAGTGTTTTGGATTATCAAAGTGTCATGGGCCTTGAGTTGTTGGGCCATTGGATGGCTAACATATTTGTGAATTTTTAAATGGGCCAAAATGTTTTGGTGAAAAATAAGTTTTTGGGCCCTTAAGTTTAAAATTACAAAAGTTGCAAATTTTTTCTCATAAAATAAATAATTGAAGTTGGACTTTAATTATTTATAGTAAATTGTGATTTATAAGAAATTCGGTTATAAATAAATTAATTGGAAAGTAGACAAAGGTGTTTGTATACTTTGTTAATTTAGTTTATAATCGTGGCGGTTAGTGATTGGTTCAAGATATATAATATTGGATCAATTAATTATTGTTATAATTAATTGATGGTGTATGATATGTGATATTATGAATGAAGGATGATCAAAAGCCCAAGCCCAATTTGCTAGGTGCATGCTAGGATATTTGATGTTGAATGATTGTAATAATTATCAATTTATAAAGTGGGTTTGGTTTATGGCCCGTTCCCACCCCATGAGATGTATCCCTATTTGCCATGGATATTTAAGTGTAAATATTAGTGTAGTGGATGATCAAGATTGGAAAATGGTGGCCATGATGATTATGAAGATCGAAGACATGTAAATATTTGAAGCTAATGTAATAGTTGCATTGCATCCCGTGCATTTACCCTAGGATTGGTCCTAGGCCCGTGTTTAGCTCACACTGGCCATTAGTTTTGGGGCGATTGATAATCCTTGTTTGTTTACTGTTTATAATATATGCATGATATGTTATAAATAATGAGTATGTGCGTTATTATTATGATAATAACAAAGTTGCATGAATCCGGCAAACATACGATTAAACATGGCGAGCTTTTAAAATAAAATTAATGATGAGACCTTTCAAAATTAAAAACCCTCATTTTGAATAATATTCAAAATTAATATCAAGTTCGAAAAGGGGAATTATAAATTTGTTTATAATTTCCTTGTCTTTCATCGACAATGGGTGCATGATGAACGCTACCCGTACTCGGGGCTCGGCTCATATTATTGGGGGAGCTTTGGGTGCCGGAAAGCTGTGACATCCATTGACATGGTGATGTGAACTACGTGGAACTCCCATGATTTCGGCTCATATTATTGAGGTAACTCATGTCGACCGTCCATTAAGGTTCAATATCGATGGGTTAGGCTTGACACGTAAAGACGAACGACGTCATATTATTGGGTCCTAATCAAACGTGAGACAAAAGTTTACGTAGAGGGTGGCATGGTGATGCAATTGGAAACTACCTTTTAGGAATTATGATTGGCTGATATTATTCGGGATAATAATTCGCTAATTGGACCTTACGTACCTACTGAGGAAAGGTGTTTCCCGTTTTCACTAGAGGGTAGTGAAAATGTCAAAACAGTGGGAGCGAAAATTTATATAGTTAAAGTCCAAACTTTATATCTTATTAAATATTTTAAAATAGTCATTAACATTTATCTGTTTTACTTTTCAGGACAAAATTTGACTATGTCTTCAATTCGCAATCCGCTTTCTGCCATTCTCGAAAAACACGTTCTAACCGGACCTAACTATATCACTTGGCTAAGAAATCTAAAAATCGTCTTGAACTCGGAGAAAATTGCATATACACTGACTGAGTCGCACCCTGCTGAGGCTCCGACTAGCTGCACTCCTGAGGAATTGCAGACCTACAAGGATTGGTGTGACCGACCATGACTTAAAGGCTAGGTGTTATATGTAGGCTTCTATGAACGATGAGCTGCAGAGGCGTTTTGAGGATGCAAAGAATGCTGCTGACATTCATATGCACCTCAAGGAGCTCTTTGGTGAGCAGACTCGGCCTCTTAGGCATGCCACAGTCAAGGAGCTCATCACTTTACGCATGCGAGATGGGGCCTCGGTCCATGAGCATGGCCTAAAGTTGATTGGGCTCGTGGACAAGCTCGTTGGCATGGATTTGATCTTGCCTTCGGAGTTGACCACCGACGTGTTGCTGTTGTCCCTGCCTAGCTCGTTTGATTCTTTTGTGGTGAATTTCAATATGAACAAGATGGAGCCGACCCTTGAGGAGTTGGTGAACATGCTTGTGACCTTTGAGTCCATCATCAAAAAAGAGAAGCCGGTTCTTTATGTGGGCTCTTCATCTGGAACAAAGACCGGTCCACCTGGGAAAGGAAAGAAGCGTTCTTTCCAACGTCCCAAGAAGAGTGTGCCCTTGAAGAGGCAGACTCCGATTCCCGCTGTGGCAGCCGCACCAGTTAAGGCTGACAAGACTGTTGACGTCTGTCATCACTGCAAGAAGCCTGGACATTGGAGGCGTAATTGCAGGGAATATCTGGCCTAGAAGAGTTCTGGAAAAGGTATGTTCTATATCGAAGTAAACATTTCAATTAACTCTACTTCTTGGGTATTGGATACCGGCTGTGGCTCACATCTCTGTAATGATTTGCAGGTGATGGGAAGAAGTAGGAGGCTCCGGGAAGGTGAGACCTTCTTGAGGATGGGCAATGGGGCAAGAGTTGCTGCCAAAGCTTTGGAGATGTTTGTTTACTTTTGAACAATGATTTTAAGTTAGAGTAAAGAGATGTTTTGTTTGTACCAGACTTGGTGAAAAACATTATTTCCATTTCTATGTTAGACAAAGATGGATTTTCTTGTTTATTTAGCAAAGGTGTTTGCAATATTTACAAGAATGAATGTTTAATTGGTACTGGAGAACTTGAAAACGATCTCTACACCTTAAAATTGAAAGATATTCCACTTAACAATGTCCAAGCCGTAACAACAACAAACAAGCGCAAACAAGATACTCTTAATTCGGCACAATTATGGCATGCTCGATTAGGACATATTTCCTTAAGAAGGATGAACAAGCTAGTGGGAGTTGGCATGTTTGATATGTCCGATATTAATGCTCTCACGACTTGTGAATCCTGTCTAAAAAGAAAGATGACCAAAATTCCCTTTAAGGGCCATGCGGAGCGAGCCAAAGGGTTATTGGATTTGATCCATACCGATGTGTGCGGTCCGCTTAGCATCACCACTAAGCATGGACATGCCTACTTCATTACATTTACCGATGACTTTTCGAGGTATGGGTATGTGGTATTTGATTAAATACAAGTCTGAAGCCTTTGAAAGGTTCAAAGAATTCAGAAGTGAAGTAGAGAAGCAATTGGGACGAAGCATCAAGACACTTCGATCGGATCGAGGTGGTGAGTACTTGAGTGCCGAGTTCCAAGAGTATCTTAGAGAGAATGGGATTCTCTCGCAGTGGACTCCGCCCGCTACACCGCAGTTGAATGGTGTTTCGGAGCGTCGTAACCGGACTTTGATGGACATGGTTCGGTCTATGATGGGGTTCACGGAGTTGCCGCCATCCTTTTGGGGATATGCACTTGAAACAGCGGCACTATTGTTGAACAATATCCATACAAAGGCAGTTGACAACTCCATATGAGATATGGATGGGTAAGCCTCCCAAGTATTCTTATCTTAGAATATGGGGGTGTCCTGCTTATGTGAAGTAGGCAGTGGGAGATAAATTGGATAGTCGATCCATTTTATGCTACTTTGTGGGATATCCAAGGAATTCCGTTGGATATTATTTCTATCATCCCCAAGAAACAAAGGTGTTTGTTTCTAGGAATGCAACCTTTTTGGAAAAGGAATTTCTATTGGATATAAAAGGCGAGATGATAGAACTCGAAGAGGTTCGGGAGACACCAACAGTTGTAGAACCCACACCCAATGAGCTAAGTGAGGAGATACAAGCTCCTAGAAGATCCGAGAGAGTCTCGAGACCACCTATGAGGTATGGTCTGCTTCTTGAAGAGAGCCATGATGAGCCTAACCTTGGATGTGATCCAAGGACCTTCAAGGAAGTATTATCTGATGCCGATTCATCCAAATGGCTTGAAGCAATGGAATCTGAGATGAGTTCCATGCATTCGAACCAAGTGTGGAATCTCGTTTATCCACCTGAGAGAATTGTTCCCATAGGGTGTAAATGGATTTACAAGAGGAAACTTGGGGCGGATGGGAAGGTATTGACCTTCAAGGCGCGATTGGTGGCAAAAGGATATACTCAAAGACAAGGAGTTGACTTTATGGAAACCTTTTCTCCAGTTGCAATGTTCAAGTCCATAAGGGTTTTGCTAGCCATAGCTGCATGGTATGACTATGAGATATGGCAGATGGATGTTAAGACAGCCTTTCTTAATGGGGATATTAAGGAAGAGATTTACATGTCTCAACCCGAAGGGTTTACATCTATCGGAAGTGAGCATATGGTATGCAAACTTCAAAGATCTATTTATGATCTAAAGCAGGCATCTAGGAGTTGGAACCTCAGATTCGATAGTACAATTAAAGAGTTTGGTTTTGCTAAGAATCCTGAGGAACCTTGTGTGTATAAGAAGGTCAGTGGGAGTGCTGTGACATTCCTAGTGTTGTATGTTGATGACATTCTACTCATTGGGAATGATGTAGGAATGTTGCAATCAACGAAGATATGGTTAGCGAGTAAGTTATCGATGCAGGACTTGGGTGAAGCATCTTTTGTATTGGGAATACAGATCTATAGAGATAGATCGAAAAGATTGCTTGGTCTCACCCAGTCCACATACATTGATACCATCGTGAAGCGGTTCTCGATGGATGAGTCCAAGAGAGGACATCTACCAATGTGTCATGGCGTGTCCCTATCCAAGTCTATGTCTCCCAAGACTGATGCAGAGATAGCGGCGATGACCAGCATTCTTTATGCATCTGCTATTGGTAGCATCATGTATGGGATGATATATACACGTCCTGACGTGGCTTTTGCACTAAGTGTAGTGAGTAGATATCAATCCAACCCTGGTCTTTCACACTGGAAAGCTGTGAAAGACATCCTCAAGTATTTGAGAAGGACCAATAAATTGTTCTTGGTCTATGGGGGTGGAGAACTGAAATTGAAAGGATATACCGACTCTAGCTTCCAAAGCGATATTGATGACTCGAAGTCAACCTCTGGATTCATATTCATGCTCAATGGTGGTGCTGTCTCTTGGAAGAGTTCCAAGCAAGACAGTACTGCGGATTCCACCACTGAGGCAGAATATATTGCTGCATCAGCTGCAGCAAAGGAGGCAGTTTGGATAAGTAATTTCGTCCAAGAGTTGGGCGTCATTCCTAATGGAGTTGCTCCTGTCCCGGTGTTTTGTGACAACACGGGAGCCATTGCTCAGGCGAAGGAGCCAAGGTCTCATCAGAAGTCCAAACACGTATTGAGAAAGTACCACATCCTCAGAGAGATCGTGGAGAGAGGAGATGTCACGATTGACAAAGTCGGCTCCGCAGATAATGTTGCTGATCCACTAACTAGACCTTTACCTGGACCATTGTTCGAGAAGCATCGCGAATCGATGGGTTTGAAGCATATGGGTAGTTGGCTCTAGTGCAAGTGGGAGATTGTTAGAGTAGGTGCCCGTCGAGCCAAGTGTTGGCCGAGTGTTCACAATAAAACTCTATGTATAAGCAGTCTTTATTTTAATAATATTTGATTTTATCGTTTTGGCACTTCTTTATCTGTATACAAATGCTAGTTGCATAGATAAAGCCCTTGAATATACAAATAGTAGAAAGAATATGAGATGCTCATATGATGAGTATCATGAAACGCATATTTGTAATACTCTATATTCGAAACGGTTCCTAGTCGATTCAGCCGCCACTAAGAAGGATATAGGCCGCTCGAGTTAGAGACTAGTATCTGCGATGTGAGTACCATGTTTCATTGGTAGAGGACATTGTGATGTCCGAACATGCAGATGATAGGTGCTCCTTGTAGAGTGCACTGAACAACCCTCCATAAAAGGACTTTCCAAGTGGTTCTCACTTATCGAGTGGAAAAGTCCTAGTTTTTGGTTGTACACCATTAGTCCTTATGACCCGGGACAACATTGAGACTCTATATGCTAGAATTACACTTTGACTTGTTTACCGACTCTTATGGGGTCATCAGGTGGCAAAGTTGGTTGTTCTGTCGAAACATATAGGAGTCGATGCATTGTAGTTGGGGATTCACCGCTTACCTTTGGGTATGGATATCCTATGTGTTATCATGTGTATGTAGGTTGAAATCTCTGATCAGAGTATGGTGGTAATTATGAAAGGTGTTTCATAGATTACACCATCAATGCAACTACGACATGACACATAGTATCGATTCATTGACAACTCTCGATAAACCAATGGTTGTCGAATCGGTCGGGATATACGAGTTGAAGGGACCGTACTGTACGCTAACCATAATTGAATGGTTCTTGCAGGCACTATCATTTGATACCTAGGGAATCATGTAAGCGATGCTGCTAGGCGTTTAACATGATTGGTTGGGTACTATCAGACTTGAGTTCTGACGTTCTTTTGATAAGTAAGAATGGAGCAATTGGGGTATGCTCATATAAGGACAAGTTTAGTCCGTATCACATGGAGATGTGAACCCACGGCTAGTTGTATCAATGAACCATTGAGGGCCACACAATTGCTAGCTTTCTAGATCCCGTTGAGAAGTTAAAATAGTTCAATGTGTTGGACGACTTATAAATGAGTTTATAAGCGTAAAGAAAAATGGAAGTATGACTTCTATGAGAGAAATATAAATTTTAATTAATGGAATTGTTCCTAAATTAAAAATTTGGCCAAGTGAATAATGTATTTGAAAATTGTGATTTTCATAAACATTATTATGGACTTAATTAAATTAATTCAAGTGTTGAATTAATTAAACACTAGTGGGCCTAGTAGAGTCCAAATAATTAAATTAGTTCAAGTGTTGGATTAATTAAATAACATTGGGCCTTGTAGAGCCCAATTGGAAATAATTATTTAACTAGTGGGCTTGAGTAAAATCAAGTAAAGTCTAATTGGGCTCAAATATGTTTGAGACAATTAAAAAGTCCATGGGCCTTGTAAGAGTTACAAGCCCACTAGGGTTTGCATGCTTGGGAGGTGAAGGGGTGTGGATTATTTTTGATTAAAATATTGTATGGCATGCAAGACAATTTTTTCACTTTTCCCACAACCAAGACAAGTCTTTCACCCTTCTCTCCTCCCCCTCACTTGGCCGAAATATTGAACCACCTTCTCTCCAATTTTCTCTTAATTATTGGTTGATGACTTCTCACACTTCTCATTGAAAAATCCTCAAATTTTTCTAGTGCAAAATTTGAGGGGATCTACCTAGTTGGTGGTGGGCCTTATTTTGAAGGAAAGAGGAGAGCTTGTAGATTGCCATTCCTTTCAAGAGCTAAAGTGTTTACACTTTAGTTGGTGCCATTCATCAACCTCAAGAGGTTGATAGGTATATTTTCTCAACACTCTATGCATGAAAGTTGAGATTTTTGTATATGCTTGCACACTAGTACATGGTGTTCGATTTCAAAAATTTTCACAAAATTTCTGTTTTCATGAGATAAAAAAATATTTTGAGCTTCCGTTGCGATTTCGAACACCATAAAACTATCCCTTTCACCATTGAGGGCCACACAAGTACTAGCTTTCTAGATCCCGTTGAGAAGTAAAATATAGTTCAATGTGTTGAACGGCTTATAAATGAGTTTATAAGCGTAAGAAAAAATAGAAGTATGATTTCTATGAGGGAAATGTAAATTTTAATTTATGAATGTGTTCCTAAATTAAAAGTTGGCCAAATAAATAATGTATTTGGAAATTGTCATTTTCATAAACATTATCATGGACTAAATTAAATTAATTCAAGTGTTGAATTAATTTAACACTAGTGGGCCTAGTAGAATCCAAATAATTAAATTAATTCAAGTGTTGAATTAATTAAACTACATTGGACCTTGTGGAGCCTAATTAGAAATAATTATTAAACTAGTGGGCTTGGATAAAATCAAGTAAACTTTAAATGGGCTCAAATATGTTTGGGACATTTAAATAAAAGTCCATGGGCCTTGTAATTGTTACAAGCCCAAGTCAAAAGCATGCTTGGAAGGTGAAGGGTTGGAGAATACTTTTTATTAAAAAATTGCATGGCATGCAAAAGGTTGTCTCTACTTTTTCACACACCAAGGCAACTCATCCTTCTCTCCTCTCCCACCCCTTTGGCCGAAATTTCATGTTCATTTTCTCCTAATTTTTGTTCTTCAATTTTTGGAGAAAACACTTACTTCTCAATAGAAAAATCCTCCTATTTTTCTAGTGCAAAATATGAGGGTATCTTCCTAGTTGGTGGTGGGCTTGATTTTTAAACAAGGAGTGTTCAAAGGGAGGCTTGTAGATTGCATCCTTGAAGAGCTTAGTTGTTTATCAACTAAGTTGGAGCCATCATCAATTTTGAGAGATTCATAGGTAAAATTTCTAAACACCCTATGTATGACATATTGTGTTTTTGTATTTGCTACACATCTAGTACATGTGGTGCTCGAATTTCTCTTGCAAAAACCGAAATTTTGAGCCTCCGTTGCCTTTCGAGCACCTAAAACCGATCCTCTTTCAACTGGTATCAGAGCTATGGTTACTATTTTGGTGTAGCAAATACATAATATTATATTGAGGTCGATTTCTAACCGCATGAGATGATTTTTGCAACAAAATAAAATGCCATGTGAGGGGTTATTTTGGGCAGCATTTCGGTTAGCTCAGGCTGCCCGAGGGGATGCACATTTTGGGTAGCAAAGGCAGCCCCGAAACCCTCTATTTAAAAAAATAAATAAATTTGCATGTTGGCCGGAATCCGGGGACGGAGCTCCGGCGACGGTGATGACGACTAGGGTTTGAAAAAGGTGTTTTGAAATATCAAAGTGTCATGGGCCTTGAGTTGTTAGGCCATTGGATGGCTAACATATTTGTGAATTTTAAATGGGCTAAAATATTTTTTGGTGAAAAATGTGTTTTTAGGCCCTTAAGTTTAAAATTACAAAAGTTGCAAATATTTTCTCATTAAATAAATAATTGAAGTTTGAATTTAGTTATTTATAGTAAATGGTGATTTACAAGAAATTCAGTTATAAATAAATTAATTAGAAAGTAGACAAAGTTGTTTGTATACTTTGTTAATTTAGTTTATAATCGTGGCGGTTCCGCGATTGGATCAAGATATATAATATTGGATCAATTAATTACTGTGCTAATTAATTGACGGTGTATGATATGTGATATTATGCATGAAGGATGATCAAAAGCCCAAGCCCAATTTGCTAGGTGTATGCTAGGATATTTTGTGTTGAATGATTGTAATAATTATCAATTTATAAAGTGGGCTTGGTTTATGGCCCGTTCCCACCCCCATGAGATGTATCCCAATTTGCCATGGATATTTATTTGTAAATATTAGTCTAGTGGATGATCAAGATTGGAAGATGGTGGCCATGATGATTATGAAGATCGAAGACATGTAAATATTGGAAGTTAATGTAATAGTTGCATTTGCATCCCATGCATTTCCCTAGGATTGGACCTAGGCCCGTGTTTAGCTCACACGGACCATTAGTTTTGGGGCGATTGATCATCCTTGTTTTGTTTACTGTTTATAATATATGCATGATATGTTATAAATAATGAGTATGTGCGTTATTATTATGATAATAACAAAGTTGCATGAATCCGGCAAACATACGATCAAATATGGCAAGTTTTTAAATAAAATTAATGATGAGACCTTTCAAAATTAAAATCCCTCATTTTGAATATGATTCAAAATTAATATCAAGCACGAAAAAGAGAATTATAAATTTGTTTATAATTTCCATGTCTTTCATCAACAATGGGTGCTTGATGAATGCTACCCGTGCTCGGGGCTCGGCTCATATTATTGGGGGGGGGGGGGGGGGCCCTGGGTGCCGGAAAGCTGTGACATTCATTGACATTGTGATGTGAACTACGTGGAATTCCCATGATTTCGGCTCATATTATTGAGGGAACTCATGGCGACCGTCAATTAAGGTTCAACATCGATGGGTAAGGCTTGACACGTGAAAATGAACGACGTCATATTATTGGGTCCTAATCAAACGTGAGACAAAAATTTATGTTAAGGGTTGCATGGTGATGCAATTGGAAACTGCCTTTTAGAGATTGTGATTGGCTGATATTATTCGGGATTATAATTCGCTAATTGGACCTTGCGTACCTACTGAGGAAAGGAGTTTCCCGTTTTCACTAGAGGGTAGTGAAAATGTCAAAACAATGGGATTGAAAATTTATAAAGTAAAAGTCCATACTTTATATCTTACTAAAATATTTTAAAATAGTCATTAACATTTATCTGTTTTACTTTTCAGTACAAATTTGACAATGTCTTCGATTCGCAATCCGCTGTCTGTTATTCTCGGAAAAAACGTATTAACCGGACCTAATTACCTCACTTGGCTAAGAAACCTGAAAATCGTCTAGAACTCGGAAAAGATTGCATACACCCGGACTAAGTCGCCCCATGTTGAGGCTCCGACTAGCTGCACTCCTGAGGAATTGTAGACTTACAAGGAATGGTGTGACCATGACTTGAAGGGCAGGTGTTACATGCAGGCTTCTATGAAAGATGAGCTGCAGAGGCGTTTTGAGGATACAAAGAGTTCTGCTGACATTCATTTGCTCCTCAAGGAGCTCTTTGGTGAGCAGACTCGGCCTCTTAGGCATGCTACAGTCAAGACTTTGCGCATGCGATATGGGGCCTCCGTCCATGAGCATGGCCTGAAGATGATTGGGCCCGTGGATAAGCTCGTTAAAATGGATTTGATGTTGCCTTCGGAGCTGACCACCGACGTGTTGCTTTTGTCATTGCTTAGCTCATTTGATCCTTTAGTGGTGAACTTCAACATGAACAAGATGGAGCCGACCCTTGAGGAGTTGGTGAATATGCTTGTGACTTTTGAGTCCATTATCAAGTAAGAGAAGCCGGTTCTTTTTGTGGGCTCTTCATCTGGTACGAAGACCGGTCCACCTGGGAAGGGAAAGAAGTGTTCTTTCCAACGTCCCAAGAAGAACGTGCCCTTGAAGAGGCAGACTCCGGGTCCCGTTGTGGCAGCCACACCAATGAAGGCTGACAAGACTGTTGACATCTGTCATCACTGCAAGAAGCCTAGACATTGAAGGCGTAACTGCAGGGAATATCTTGATCAGAAGAGTTTTTGAAATGGCATGTTCTATATTGAAGTAAACATTTCAATTAACTCTACTTCTTGGGTATTGGATACCGGCTGTGGCTCACATCTCTGTAATGATTTGCTGGTGATGGGAAGAAGTAGGAGGCTCAGGGAAGATGAGACCTTCTTGAGGATGGGCAATGGAGCAAGGGTTGCTGCCAAGGCCGTAGGAGATGTTTATTTGCATTTAAACAATGATTTTAAGTTTGTTTTGAGAGATGTTTTGTTTGTACCAGACTTGGTGAAAAACATTATTTCCATTTCTATGCTTGATAAAGATGGATTTTCTTGTTTATTTAGCAAAGGTGTTTGCAATATTTACAAGAATGAATGTTTAATTGGTATTGGAGAACTTGAAAACGATCTCTACACCTTAAAATTGAAAGATATTCCACTAAACAATGTCCAAGCAATAACAACAACAAACAAGCGAAAACAGGATACTCTAAATTCGGCACAATTATGGCATGCTCGATTAGGACATATTTCCCTTAGAAGGATGAACAAGCTAGTTTAAGTAGGCATGTTTGATATGTCTGGTATTAATGCTCTCACTACTTGTGAATCCTGTCTAAAAAGAAAGATGACAAAAATTCCCTTTAAAGGCCATGTGGAGCGAGCCAAAGGGTTATTGGATTTGATCCATACCGATGTGTGCGGTCCTTTTAGCATCACCACTAAGCATGGACGTGCTTACTTCATCACCTTTACCAATGACTTTTCGATCCTGGGAAGGCACAGACTTCAGTAATGGGCTGGAGGAGTTCTATGAGTAACCCGTACGACGCCTATGGAAAGCCCGTGAGGGAAAGAGTTCCATAGATGGGCCAAGGCCCATAGAGCAGAGCCCAAGATCGGGATAGCCTTGGGTCGATCGGGGCAGTGGGCCATATGGGCGGTCCACTGGGCCTGTAATGGATCCTTACAATATAAGGCGCCTTTTATTGTAACGACCCAAGGCTATCCCGATCTTGGGCTCTGACTATGGGCTCTCTCTGGAACTCTAGATTCTTCCCTCACGGGCTTTCCATAGGCATCGTTACTCATAAGCTACTCCAGCCCATGCACTGGAGTTTGTCCCTCCCCAGGATCGAACATAAGACCACATGGATATATAGGTACTTAGCACAATCCTGGTATTGGTACCATGATTGTGCTAAGTACCTATATATCCATGTGGTCTTAGGTTCGATTCTGGGAAGGCACAGACTCCAGTTAATGGGATGGAGGAGTTCTATGAGTAACCCGTACGACGCCTATGGAAAGCCCGTGAGGGAAAGAGTTCCATAGATGGGCCAAGGCCCATAGAGCGAAGCCCAAGATCGGGATAGCCTTGGGTCGATCGGGGCAGTGGGCCGCATGGGTGGTCCACTGGGCCTGTAATGGGTCGTTACAATAAAAGGCGCCTTTTATTGTAACGACCCAAGGCTATCCCGATCTTGGGCTCTTACTATGGAATCTTTCTAGAACTCTAGATTCTTCCCTCACGGGCTTTCCATAGGCATCGTTACTCATAAGCTACTCCAGCCCATGCATTTGAGTTTGTACCTCCCCGGGATCGAACCTAAGACCACATGGATATATAGGTACTTAGCACAATCTTGGTACCGATTGTGCTAAGATTCTTCCTTCACGGGCTTTCCTGGTGCTGTATGTTGATGACATTCTACTCATTGGGAATGATGTAGGAATGTTGCAATAAACTAAGATATGGTTAGGGAGTAAGTTCTCAATGCCGGACTTGGGTGAAGCATCTTTTGTATTGGGAATACAGATCTATAGAGATAGATCAAGAAGATTGCTTGGTCTCACCCAGTCCACATACATTGATACCATCGTGAAGAGGTTCTCGATGGATGATTCCAAGAGAGGACATCTACCAATGTGTCATGGCGTGTCCCTATCCAAGTCTATGTCTCCCAAGACTGATGTAGAGATAGAGGCGATGACACGCATTTCATATGGATCTGCGATTGGTAGCATAATGTATGGGATGATATCTACATTTCCTGACGTGGCTTTCGCAGTAAGTGTGGTGAGTAGATATCAATCGAACCCCCGGTCTTCCACATTGGAAAGCTGTGAAAGACATCCTCAAGTGTTTGAGAAGGACCAATAAGTTGTTCTTGGTCTATGGTGGTGGAGAACTGAAATTGGAAGGCTATACCGACTCTAGCTACCAAAAGCGATATCGATGACTCGAAGTCAACCTCTGGATTCATATTCATGCTCAATGGTGCTGCTGTCTCTTGGAAGAGTTCCAAGCAAGACAGTACAGCGGATTCCACCACTGAGGCAGAATATATTGCTGCATCAGCTGCAGCAAAGGAGGCTGTTTGGATAAGGAATTTCGTCCAAGAGTTGGGCGTCATTCCTAATAGAGTTGCTCCTGTCCCGGTGTTTTGTGACAACACGGGAGCCATTGCTCAAGCAAAGGAGCTGAGGTCTCATCAGAAGTCCAAACACGTATTGAGAAAGTAACACATCCTCCGAGAGATCCTGGAAAGAGGAGACGTCACGATTGACAAAGTCGGCTCCGCAGATAATGTTGCTGATCCGCTAACTAAGCTTTTACCTGGACCATTATTCGAGAAGTATCGTGAATCGATGGGTTTGAAGCATATGGGTAGTTGGCTCTAGTGCTAGTGGGAGATTGTTAGAGTAGGTGCCCGTCGAGCCAAGTGTTGGCCGAGGGTTCATGTTTAAACTCTATGTATGAACAGTCTTTATTTTAATAATATTTGAATTTATTGTTTTGGCACTTCTTTATATGTATACCCATGCTAGTTGCATAGATAAAGTCCTTGAATATACAAATAGTAGAAAGAATATGAGATGCTCATATGATGAGTATCATGAAACTCATATTTGGAATACTGTATATTCTAAACAGTTCCTAGTCGATTCAGCCGCCGCTAAGAAGGATATAGGCCGCTCGAGTTCGAGAATAGTATCTGCGATGTGAGTACCATGTTTCATTGGTAGGGGACATTGTGATGTCTGAGCATGCACATAGGTGCTGTTTGTAGAGTGCACATAACAACCCTCCATAAAGGACTTTCCAAGTGGTTCTCACTTATCGAGTGGAAAAGTCCTAGTTTATTGTTGTACACCATTAATCCTTATTACCCAGGACAACATTCAGACTCTATGTGCTAGAATTATACTTTGACTTGTTTACCGACTCTCATGGGTTCATCAGGTGGCAAGGTTGGGTGTTCTGTGAAAAAATATAGGAGTCGATGCATTGTAGTCAGGGATTCACCGCTTACCTTCGGGTATGGATATCCTATGTGTTCTCATGTATGTGTAGTATGAAATCTCTGATCGGAATATGGTGGTAATTATGAAAGGGGATTCATAGATTACACAATCAATGCAACTACGACATGACATATAGTATCGATTCATTGACAACTCTCTATATATCAATGGTTATCAAATCGGTCGGGATATACGAGTTGAAGGGACCGTACTGTACGCTAACCATAATTGAATGGTTCTTGCAGGCACTATCATTTGATACCTAGGGAATCATGTAAGCGATGCTGCTAGGCGTTTAACATGATTGGTTGGGTACTATCAGACTTGAGTTCTGACGTTCTTATTATCAAGGAGTTGATAATTAAGAACGAAGAAATTGGGGTATGCTCGTATAAGGACATGTTTAGTCCGAATCACATGGAGATGTGAATCCACGGCTAGTTGTATCAATGAACCATTGAGGGCCACACAAGTACTAGCTTTCTAGATCCCGTTGAGAAGTAAAATATAGTTCAATGTGTTGAACGGCTTATAAATGAGTTTATAAGCATAAGGAAAAATAGAAGTATGACTTATGAGAAAAATGTAAATTTTAATTTATGAATGTGTTCCTAAATTAAAAGTTGGACAAATAAATAATGTATTTGGAAATTGTGATTTTTTAAAACATTATCATGGACTAAATTAAATTAATTCAAGTGTTGTATTAATTTAACACTAGTGGGCCTAGTAAAGTCCAAATAATTAAAATAGTTCAAGTGTTGAATTAATTAAACTACATTGGGCCTTGTAGAGGCCAATTAGAAATAATTGTTAAACTAGTGGGCTTAGATAAAATCAAGTAAACTTTAAATGTGCTCAAATATGTTTGAGACATTTAAATAAATGTCCATGGGCCTTATAATTGTTATAAGCCCAAGTCAAAAGCATGCTTGAGATGTGAAGGGTTGGGGAATACTTTTTATTAAAAAATTGTCTGGCATGCAAAAGGTTGTCTCTACTTTTTCACACCAAGGCAACTCATCCTTCTCTCCTCCCCCACCCCTTTGGCCGAAATTTCATGTTCATTTTCTCTTAATTTTTGTTCTTCAATTGTTGGAGAAAGCAATTGGTGGTGGGCTTGATTTTTTAACAAGGAGTGTTTAAAGGGAGGCTTGTAGATTGTCATCCTTGAAGAGCTTAGTTGTTTATCAACTAAGTTGGAGCCATCATCAATCCTGAGAGATTGATAGGTAAAATTTCTAAACAACCTATGTATGACATATTGCGTTTTTGTATTTGTTACACACCTAGTACATGTGGTGCACGAATTTCTCTTTCAAAAACCGAAATTTTGAGCTTCCGTTGCCTTTCGAGCACCTAAAACCGATCCTCTTCAGTGATCGCCGGTGCCATGAGGTTGCACGGACAATGACCGGATCCTGGCAGGCTTCTAGGTGAAGGGAACATGAATGAACCGATCTCACACCGGAATGAAAGGGATTCCGAAACAGTTCAATGTAATGGACTGTACAGTTGAAGTGGGTTTAAAAGATTTGATTTGTAAATATTTGATTTTTACTACTCATATAAAGAATGAGCATCTTATTTTCGGTAGCTCGTCACATAAGAACTCTCAAGTTAAGCGTGCTTGACTTGGGGCAATTTTGGGATGGGTAATCCCTGGGAAGTTTCCTAGGGTGCGTGTGAGTGAGGACATAAGCACGCTGGAAAGACTCGTCTTGGTACAGTGAAGATAGTCGTCGAATCTTGGGCGTTACAGTTGGTATAAGAGCCAACCTCTCTTAGTACGGTGTGGTTCGGGTTGGTATAAGAGTCGACCTCTCTTAGTACGGTGTGGTTCTGGGACGAACCAAGCGGAAGCTGGTGGGCATGTGAGGCCCGGGGCCGAAGAGGACGGGGGGTGATCGCCGGTGCCATGAGGTTGCACGGACAATGAGCGGCTCCTGGCAGGCTTCTAGGTGGAGGGAACATGAATGATCCGATCCCACACCGGAATGAGAGGGATTCGGAGACTGTTCAATGTAATAGACTGTACAGTCGAAGAGGGCTTAAAATATTTGATATGTACTACTCATATCATGATGGTGCATATCTTCTTTTCTGTAGTTCATCACATAAGAACTCCAAAGTTAAGCGTGCTTGACTTAGGGCAATTTTGGGATGGGTGACCTCCTGGAAAGTTTCGCAGGGTGCGTGTGAGTGAGGACATAAGCACGCTGGAAAGACTTGTCTTGATACAGTGAGGACAGTTGTCAAATCTGGGGCGTTACAGTTGGTATCAGAGCCGACCTCTCTTAGTACGGTGTGGTTCGGGGACGAACCAAGCGAAAGCTGGTGGGCATGTGAGGACCGGGGCCGAAGAGGGCGGCGGGTTATCGCCGGTTCCATGAGGTTACACGGACAATGAGCGGCTCCTGTTAGGCTTCTAGGTGAAGGTAACATGAATGAACAGATCTCACACCGGAATGAAAGGGATTCCGAGACTGTTCAATGTAATGGACTGTACAGTTGAAGAGGTTTAAAAGATTTGATTTGTAAAGATTTGATTTGTACTACTCATATCAAGAAGGTGCATCTTATTTTCGGTAGCTCGTCACATAAGAATTCTCAAGTTAAGCGTGCTTGACTTGGGGCAATTTTGGGATGGGTAACCCCCTGGGAAGTTTCCTAGGGTGCGTGTGAGTAAGGACATAAGCACGCTGGAAAGACTCGTCTTGGTACAGTGAGGACAGTCGTCGAATCTAGGGCGTTACAGTTGGTATCAGTGCCGACCTCTCTTAGTACGGTGTGGTTCGGGGACGAACCAAGCGGAAGCTGGTGGGCATGTGAGGCCCGGGGCCGAAGAGGGCGGGGGGTGATCGCCGGTGCCATGAGGTTGCACGGACAATGAGCGGCTCCTAGCAGGCTTCTAGGTGGAGAGAACATGAATGAACCGATCCCACACCGGAATGAGAGGGATTCCGAGACTGTTAATGTAATGGACTGTACAGTTGAAGAGAGCTTAAAATATTTGATATGTACTAGTCATATTATGAAGGTGCATCTTCTTTTCGGTAGCTCATCACATAAGAACTCCATAGTTAAGCCTGCTTAACTTGGCAATTTTGGGATGTGTGACCTGCTGGGAAGTTTCGCAGTGTGCGTGTGAGTGAGGACATAATCACGCTGGAAAGACTTGTTTTGATTCAGTGAGGACAGTCGTCAAATCTGGGGGGTTACATCGAAAATTTCAGTAAACCCCGGAAGCACAAATGAAACACCTCTCTCCCATGACATTTAATTTTAAAGAAATAACATGTGCGGAAGCATTTCATTTTAATGGGAAAATAAAACTCGTATATAAAAATAAAAACGTTGCCAAACCTTTAACATAACGATGCCCAAAAACTATCATAATAATATGTTCAAAAGTCACCACAAAATATATGTGACTCATTCTTTCAAGGTACAAGATATCATGACTACCAGTGTTTCATAAAACAAAAATAAGTATTACATGCAAAAAGTTTTTCCCCTTCCCTTGCCATATGACTTCTTCACCTCTAACAATCCATTTCATTCTTTCTTCTCACCTGCATCACATGATATTAACTGGAATAAGATTATAACTCAGTAAGTAGAAAGGGAAAAACAACAAGTAAATACACATATGCTTGGGCTTGAATAACATGGCTATGGCAATGAAAGCTATATAATACCATCTTCAATGAACAATAGATATCTAGGCATAATAGATGGTATTTTATGGCATGGATTAAAAAAAGAAATTTATAGTCCTGTGACCTGTGGCATGACATAGACCCTTAATAAATCTGTAAAGGACTATGTTATATGTACCTCTTTGATATAAATATCCAAACTGTGAGAGATACAAATTTATCATGAAATTGGCCAACAACACGCATATAATTACTATCAATTCTTTACTTTAATCATGGAAACTTTATTGAGACAATTTGACAAATGTATGGTAGGTAAGAATGGCTTACTAGCACCTTTATCAATAAATTCAATGGTATTCCTTGATCAATAAATATATAACAACACATATAACAAGAATATATCAATGGAAGGAGCTAGACATCAATAAACTTTACTTTTGTACATATATATCATGTGAGCAAAGAAAGAAAGCCTCTACTTACTACCCAAGAAGCAAATGGTTGCTAAGATGATTTTGATAGGACTCCTACAATAAAATACATATAATCAACTATTAATTATCACAATTGGTCATAGAAATCAACCAAGCCAACATACACCTTCAACTCCTCAAACCCACTAAACTCAAAAATATAGAGTCCGTACCTTGGAGCTTTGAAATTTAAGTAGGATGAACTAAGAAATCTACTAGGAACCTTAAACTTGAAGTGGAAAGATGAAGGAGAGAAAACTTAAGTTAAGATGGAGCTAGAACAGATATATGCTAAGGGAGAAGTATAGAAATGAGTAGAAGCCTCTAGAAATGGTATTTAAAACACTTTCATTCGCCCAAAATCATGTTTCCCGAGTAGCACTTTTGCGCTGCCTAGCGCCGCAGCGCCTCCTCCTTGGCTTCGCGGTTCCCGATTCTCGGCGTTGCCTGGCAGCGCTACTGCGCTGCATGGAAGCGCGTAGGCGCTGCCTCCTGCAGCTCAAGCGCACCTTCAGTGCTGCTCCTGCACCACATCATCAATCACAAGCTCACATAGGATACACTTGAACCATAAACTTCCTTTTTCCAATTCCATTCAATACCAATGCAACAAACCATCCAAATACATATTCAAATCATATATATAAACCATCACAACAAGAACTCATCCCCCTCCATAACCCATCACCAACTATGAAACATAACACCAAAACAATAATCATACTTCTACCATTCCAATGAACATAACCAACAAGAAATAATCATCCCACCATTATACCTTCGCGACCATAACAACTCCTTAAAAACAACCAAATAACTAACAATACCACTATAAATCACCTTTACAATGTGAAATATCCATTACCATACCATACAATGATAAACCATGAATATACAATAACCATATTAATGTCATAATATGAAATACCAACCCTTCCAACAACTATACACAAGGACCATAACAATTACCATACATCGAAACCACCAAACCAAAGAATAACATCATTGACAATAGAAAAATACAAGGTTAGGATATTACAATCTCCCCTCCTTGTAAAAATTTCGTCCTCGAAATTTTCTTACCTTCAAATAAATCCGGATGACAATATTTCATCTCCTCCTCCGGTTCTCATGTGGCATCTTCAATTACTTTATTCCTCCAAAGAACTTTGACAAGACCAATTTCTTTATTCCTTAAAACTTTAACTTTGCGATCAAGTATTTGAACTGGCACTTCCTCATAGTTTAAGTTGGTAAAAGGTCAAATGATTCATGCTGAAGAACATGAGATGGATTAGGAAGATACTTGCGGAGCATAGAAACATGAAAGACATTGTGAATTCAATCCAAGTCCGGTGAGAAAGCAAGACAATAGGCTCGGTCTCAAATCTTATCAAGAATCTCAAACGGCCCAATGTATCGAGGATTAAGTTTATCTTTTTTTGCCAAATCGCATAACTCACTTTAGGGGAGCTATTTTAATGAAAACATGGTCACCAGCCTCGAATGCCAAAGGACGTCGTCTTACATCGGCATAACTTTTCTATCTAGACTGAGCGGTCTTCATTTTCTCTTGGATCAATGCAACAACATCTGCTGTCTCTTGAACCAACTTCGAGCCCAACATCTTCCTTTCACCTACATCTTCCCAATACAAAGGAAATCGGTACTTCTTTTCATATAAAGCTTCATAGGGTGCCATGCCGATTGAAGGCTGTTAGCTATTATTATAAGTGAACTTGACAAGAGGTAATTTTGAATCCCAAATACCAGGAAAATCAATGATACATGTCCTCAGAATATCCTCAAGAATTTGTATAACCCTTTCTAATCGGCCGTAACATTTTTGGATGGTAGGCCGTACTAAAAGTCGTCTTCGTTTCCAAGGCTCTATGTAAACTCTTAAAAAACTCAGATGTAAACCTTGGATCACGATATAAAATTATCGACACTTGTAAAATCCAAATTATTTATGTAGTATTTTATGATCTTTAAACTTTTAAAAGTTTTGACACTTGTGCAAGTTGTTTTAAAATTAGAGATTTTATTATAATTACGAGAGAGTTAGTATTTTTAAATTCATTGTTGATTAATAATTAAGCAATTTTATTCCCCTAATTTTTATTAAACACACGCACACACCCACACTTACACACACACAAAATCGTTTCACACACACACATATTTCCATTCAGATTTTTATTATTTTGAGAGCAAAACCTAAGGTTTCAAAGAAAGAGAGCAGCCGCCCCACTCTCTGAAAATTTCCCTGCAAGTTTTGGTGAGTTTATTTCAAGGAGATCGCGCCACGTTCGTCCTGGATCAATCCTCGTTTCCTTCCCACGTCGGAGTCGTTGTTTTGGTATTTTCAATTATCAAAATGCATGTATATTCTGTTTTTCCTGCGTCGATCTAGTCATATTATTTGTTGCGACGGTTTTATGCGAGAAAATACATGTGTAATGTGTAGAAGTTTGAGCAATCATGTATGGATCACTTTTGAAACCCTTTTTGGGATCTCAAATCTCGTTTTTACTGATATTTTAAATATTGCGATTTTTCGGTCGAGAGTTTAGGAAAAGTTCAACGTAAGAAACCTAGAAATTTTTGATACTTTCGATTTGATATAAAATTCGAAATATTTGGATAAAAATTTAGTGAGATAAGATCATTTTCGTGGGACTGCACAAACTGTGTTTTCTGAAAAATATGTTATTGATGTGTTCTTTAAGTTTCATTGTTGCAGGCTTCGTTGAGGATTGACGGGTGATCGTTGTTGCATTTAGGTATGTTTAGTATGATGTTGGGTTGGTATTTGGTATGCCGGTTAGTGTCGATAGGCACTTGAATTCATTAGAAGCCGTAGGAAACGATTTTGGGTCAATTTCCGTGTTTTTGAGTTGTATTGTGTTGTAGGGTGGATGTCGTTGTGTTGGGGTGGTTGTACGGGTTTGGATTCAAGGTTATAGTATCCTAGGAGGGGTGTCGAGGTGTCGATTCATGGTCGGGATGATCGGGTTAGGAGAAATAAGCCTTGAGTATATGAATTTTCGTTGGTTCACGCGTACCGAGCCTACACGGACATTTCGCCGGACTCTGGCACGGGGTCCAAGCCCTTGTTTCCTTCTTAGTGTTAGTAAACCGAGCCTATAGGGACCCTTCAGCGGACCCTGGCACAGGGTCCGTGCCTTTGTTTCCTTTGAAGTGTCAAATGTGCGAGCCTACACGGACCCTAGCACGGGGTCCGTGTTTTTACTTCTTTTCGAGCATTTCTTTTGCAAACCTACACGGACCCGGGCACGGGGTCCGTGTACTTCATATTTTGGGGAAAAAAATAGACTTCACATCAGGCTTTGTTTTGAGGTACAAGATAATGGTTAGTACGATGATTGAAATATGTCAAGTCCCGAGGGAACTAGAATGTCATAAGATACACTTATTCACTTCGGTGGTGAGCTTGAGTATCTAAGTCTAAGTTATGCAAGTTAAGTATTTCAAACTCATGTTAGTTTGTGCAGCAGCGGCCCCAAGAGAGATCCAACAAATCCCTCAATGCCAAGTAAGTATGTTTGACGTGCAAATAAAATATTTCAAGTTTTTGAGGTATGCTAAATGTCTTGTGACCAATTATGTATGGGATTGGAAAGCGGTAAGGCATGACCAAGGACCAATCCACCCCGTTAAAGCATGAACAGGTTTAGATCAGGATTGGGTAGCGTTAAAGCATGAACGGAGACCAATCCACCCGTTAAAGCATGAACGGGGATCTCATGTATGTGGCAGTGGATCTTCCCTGTCAGCCCAGTACTGTTGTTTAGTCTAATCAGGCGTATTTATGTATGGGTCACTTGCTTTGAAACATGCCTCTACGCAAAATGATGAATTTTATGTATGTTCATGTATGTACAGGTATGCAAGCATGTTTAAGAAAAGTTTCACGTTATGGCACGTCTATGTATGTATGTATGTTCAAGCTCTTGTACGCATGTTAAAGTTCCAGTATGTATGATCTATTTTAAAGTCGCATGTGATTTTATTACGTATTACTCGCTACTTCCAGTTTATACGTGTTGAGTCTTTAGACTCACTAGACTTGATCGATGCAGGTGAAGATGCATTTGAGGAGACGGGAGGTGGGGACCAAGGAGCTGGCTTGGACTGAGCGGGAGGCTAGACCCGAGGACCGGCCAGTTTTTAAGAATTTATGAACTGTCCAAAATACTCTGATTTCATGTCATCGATTATGAGTTTTAAAAAAGTACTTTTAGTAAACTTCGTTTGAGATATTTTGTTGCAACAATATTTGGGATGAACAGTTTATTTTATCGAATTTTGAAGGTTCGTCTTTTATTTAAGAAAATTTTAAATTTTTCCGCAAATTTTAAGTATTAAAAAGTACGGTACATTACAGTATGAGCTTCAATGAGTACATCCCAACGTATGTCATCACCCAAAGGAAAACATATCCCACCTCGAAAGGTTAACAAACCATCACGATTCAACCCAAACTCAGAAACCCCTGTTAATTCACTCTTTCTCTTCAACTCCAACAACTATTATCAAACTATTGTTCCCCTCAAAATTCAATCAAACAAAGTTGAGCGGAGAACCAATGCAGATAATCGAGCTATTGTACCAAGAGATACCAGAGTTATCTCATTTCTTTGCAAATAAAGCAACAATGGTTTCTGAATCATGTAACCCAATAAAGAACTCTACTTACGACTCAAAGCATCCGCAACTGCATTAGCTTTACAAGGATGATAGCTATTGGTGCAATCATAGTCCTTCACAAGTTCCAACCATCTGTCTGCCGCATATTCAACTCTTTCTGTGAAAACAAATAACTCCAAATTTTGTGATCCGTAAAAATTTCACACTTCTCACCATAGAGATAGTGCTGCCAAATCTTTAAGGCAAAAATCACAGCGGCCAATTCCAAGTCATGAGTGAGATAATTTTTCTCGTAGACCTTCAACTAACGAGAAGCATAAGCTATCACTTTCCCACGTTGCATCAATACTGTGGAGACCCGGGCTCTAACTCAATTCTTTTTAAAATTAATTGGATCTTTATTCAAAATGTGGGTCAAATTTTCGCTTTTTAACATTAATTCAAATGTAAATACTAAACATAATATCTTTCTTTATTTAATTACAACACATATAATATACATGTCATGTTTTACTACCAACACATCACTAGTGTTTAATACAAACCATAAACTACGAGTAGTACACATCTAATACAACATCACTAGTGATCTTCTGCGCCAGTAGTCATCACGCTATCTTGATCTAATCTCTGACGTGACCCAGATCCTGCCCTACCTGTCGTTATGCACACATACAGACATAACAACAGCCGGAAACTCCGGTGAGAACAAATCCCAGTATAAAACATGTATATGCTGATACGAAATCATAAATCATGCATGAAAGCAATAACAATGGCTCCATAGTCTATGAAACCGATCTATCTAAACATGCAATTCAAATCAAATCATGTCTTGACTCGAATCGACTCTACTCTAGGGATCCCGGTGTGAATAAGACGTCACTGTCTGTCACCTACCCTCCCAATCGGGGTAACTGTACGTCTTATTCCTAGACTTCGGTCATGTCTGTATCGAATGTCTACAATCGGATTGAATCTGGTCCGAAGCGTCGATACCACCGAACATCTAGTTTGACAAGTCTGTCAATGACTCTCCTATCTCAAAGGCTTGAATATAAATCTCTAAACAAGACATCATCATATCAAGAGATTTGAATATAAATCTATAAACAAATCAAATTTATATCACAAGATAAACAACAATTCTAGTATGTGATTTGGTTGGAAAACTCAAATTGAATCTCATTTGAGTTGTGTCTTCCCCAAACAAAACATGAATTATACCTTTCGTCGCACAATCTATGTCGTAATCAAAGTCTCGAAGACGAATCTGTCAATACCAAATCTGAAATGGAAATGTTGATACATATTCTATTAATCTCTAATCTCAATCAACACATATCCAATTCAATACTTGATCTCGGTACAATTTAACGGCATAACGACGTAATTTCCCGATACCGGTCAATCCAACTCTCAACATATATCAACAATTCATAAGTCTCAACTCATAATCCTCATTATAAGCACATGATAGTACTCAAACTCCGCATATTCTCAATCAAGATATGCTAAAATTCATAACAAATGCATACGGTACTATTTCTTTGATCCGGTTGCGAATATACATCTATAATCTCAAGAATCTCTAATAGTAACCCTATCATAATTCCTCCAACACATAAAATTTGAATCATGTAGGAATGAACAATATTTACCTCTTCTTGTAGCCTTGGTTGAGAAGATCACAAATCTGAACTCTAATTAAAATTCTGATGAAGATATCTTATACAATCAATTTCCAAAAGAATTAGAGCATGAAGGAATTCTTGAAGCTTTTCTCTCTCGTTCCCTCTGCTGGAATTGAGGAAGAAATGAATGACAACCATATATATATCTTGCATGTTGAGGGGCAAGTGTCATATTTTTCAAGTAACACGCTTGACCGCGGGTGCGTTCAAGCTTCGGCGGTCCATCCATATTTGCATAAACGTCGACAGCGGGTGCGCTACATATAAGACCGCGGGTGCGGTGACATCAACGCGGGTGCGGTTACGTTTGAACCGCGGGTGCGGTGTCATTTCTGTAAATAATTTCCAACTCTCTGTCCATCAACCGCGGGTGCACTCTTTCTTGGACCGCGGGTGCGGTGACCCTACTATAAAATGGCCAACTTTCTGTCCATGCACCGCGGGTGCGGTGCTTCTCTAGGCGCGGGTGCGGTCCCTTTCTTCAAGCAACACTTTATCTTTTCATTTTATCCAAATACAATCTAGGGCATTACAAATACGACACTTAACCCCTGCTTTGAATGATTGTTGACACTATATGGTCCATTCGAACTTGATAGACTTCCTTGTCAAACTTGCCAGTCGCAATGCAATCTTTGAAAAATCCGTTATGAACCGGCTGTAATATCCTGCCAAACCAAGAAAACTTATATCCTCTGAACTGTGTTTGGAATGGACCATTTCTTAATGGACTCAATTTTGGATGGATCCACCAATATTCCCTCTTTCGAAACGATATGGCCCAAAAACGCCATTTGCTCTAACCAGAATTCGCATTTCTTTAACTTAGCATATAATTGCTTATCCCTCAATAGCTTCAACACAGTTCTCAAATGATCACAACGAAGTTCTCGCGTCTTAGATTAGAACAAAATGTCATCAATAAAAATAATGACAAAGTTATCGAAAAACGGCTTAAAGTTACGATTCATTAAATCCATGAAAACTGAAGTAGCATTGGTTAACCAAAAAGACATCACAAAATATTCATAATGACCATACCTCATTCTGAAAGCAGTCTTCAATATATCCTACTTTTTAACCTTCAACTAATGATACCCAGACCAGAGATAAATTTTCGAGAACACTGCTGCTCCTTGCAATTGATTAAGAAGGTCATCAATCTGTGGCATAGGATATTTGTTTTTAACAATTACCTTGTTCAGTTCCCGATAGTCAATAAATAATCTCAAAGATCCATCATTCTTTTTCACAAATAAAACTGGAGCTCCCCATGGCGAGGAACAAGGGCGGATAAAACCTTTATCTAATATCTCCTCAATTGATTCTTCAAATCTTTCATCTCGGTCGGAGCTATTCTATACGGAGCCTTAGAAATTGGGGTTGTACCTGGAATCAATTCAATAACAAACTCTACCTCTCGATCAGGTGGTAAACCAGGCACCTCCTCAGCAAACACATCAGGATAATCCTGCACCACCTCAATATCCTGCAATTGCCTTTTCTCACATCCAAAACCGAAGCCAGAAAACAACACACCCCTTGTGCAATAATTTAGTAGCTTGCACACAAGAAATAATGGGAATACTTGGTGAAGAACCTAAACCAAAAAACACTTCACTCTCATGATCATCGGCTAAAAACATCACTGTCTTGCCCACACAGTGAAAGGGATCGATTTTAGGTGTTCTAATGCGCAACGGAAGTTCAAAATTTTATTTTCAAGAAGAGAAAACCGAACACCTCTACTAAGATGTGTAGCAAATACAAAAACACCAAGATGTCATAGATAGGGTGTTTAGAAAATATACCTATCAATCTTAAAAGATTGATGTTGGCTCCAACTTAGTTGATATACAACTAAGCTCTTCAATGGCAAGACCTTCTACAAGCTTCCTTTCTCCAAAATTAGGCCCACCACCAACTAGCTAGAACCCCTCTTATTTTGCACTAGAAAAATAAGAGGATTTTTCAAGGAGAAGTGAAGTGTTTCCTCAACAAATTGAAGAACAAAAATTGGGAGAAAAACTTGAAAGAAGTTTCGGCCATATCCATGTCTAGACAAGGGAGGAAGACTTTTCTTGGTTGTGGGAAAAGCTTAAGTGAGCATGGGAGACACAAGCCTTGTTAATTGAAAAAGGTTGTCTCCCAAATCTTCACCTCCTCCGCATGCATATTATATTATTTGGGCATGTAACATTTACAAAGCACATGGACTTTTATTTTATATATCTCAAACACATTTTGAGACTATTTAAATTTTACTTGATTTTACTCAAGCTCACTAGTTAAATAATTATTTCTTATTGGGCTCTACAAGACCCAATATTATTTAATTAATTCAACACTTGAATCAATTTAATTATTTGGACTCTACTAGGCCCACTAGTGTTTAATTAATTCAACACTTGAATTAATTTAATTTAGTCCATGATAATGTTTATGAAAATCACAATTTTTAAATACATTACTCGTTTGGCCAACTTTTAATTTAGGAACACTTCCTCAAATTAAAAGTTACATTCTCCTTATAGAAGTCATACTTCTATTTTTATTTACGCTTATAAACTCCTTTTATAAGCCGTTCAACACATTGAACTATTTTACTTCTCAACGAGATCTAGAAAGCTAGTACTTGTGTGGCCCTCAATGGTTCATTGATACAACTAGCTAAGGGTTCACATCTCCATGTGATTCGGACTAAACATGTCATTATACGAGCATACCCCAATTGCTCCATTCTTACTTATCAACTCCTTGATAACAAGAACGTCAGAACTTAAGTCTGATAATACCCAACCAATCATGTTAAACGCCTAGCAGCATCGCTTACATGATTTCCTAGGTATTAAATGATAGTGCCTGCAAGAACCATTCAATTATGCTTAGCGTACAGTACGGTCCCTTCAACTCATATATTCCGACCGATTCGACAACCATTGGTATATCGAGAGTTGTCAATGAATCGATACTATGTGTCATGTCGTAGTTGCATCGATGGTGTAATCTATGAAACCCCTTTCATAATTACCACCATACTCTGATCAGAAATTTCAACCTACATACACATGAGAACACATAGGATATCCATATCCGAAGGTAAGCGGTGAATCCACGACTACAATGCATCGACTCCTATATGTTTCGACAGAACACCCAACCTTGCCACCTGATGACCCCATGAGAGTCGCTAAACAAGTCAAAGTATAATTCTAGCACATAGAGTTTTAATGTTGTCCCGGGTCATAAGGACTAATGGTATACAACCATAAACTAGGACGTTTCCACTCGATAAGTGAGAACCACTTGGAAAGTCCTTTATAGATGGTTGTTCAGTGCACTCTTCAAGGAGCACCTATCTGCATGCTCGGACATCACAATGTCCCCTACCAATGAAACATGGTAGTCACATCGCAGATATTAGTCTCGAACTCGAGCGGCCTATATCCTTCTTAGTGGCGGCTGAATCGACTAGGAACTGTTTAGAATATACAGTATTCCAAATATGAGTTTCATGATACTCATCATATGAGCATCTCATATTCTTTCTACTAATTGTATATTCAAGGGCTTTATCTATGCAACTAGCATGGGTATTCAGATAAAGTTGTGCCAATAATAATTTCAAATATTATTAAAATGAAGATTGTTTATACATAGAGTTTCATTGTGAACACTCGGCCAACACTTGGCTCGACGGGCGCCTACTCTAACAATCTCCCACTTGCACTAGAGCCAACTACCCATATGCTTAAAACCCAGTGATTCGCGTCCAGGTAAAGGCTTAGTTAGTGGATCAGCAACATTATCTGCGGAGCCGACTTTGTCAATCGTGACATCTCCTCTCTCCACGATCTCTCTGAGGATGTGGTACTTTCTCAATACGTGTTTGGACTTCTGATGAAACCTCGGCTCCTTTGCTTGAGAAATGGCTCCCGTGTTGTCACAAAACACCGGGACAGGAGTAACTCCATTAGGAATGACGCCCAACTCTTGGACGAAATTCCTTATCCAAACTGCCTCCTTTGCTGCAGCTGATGCAGCAATATATTCTGCCTCAGTGGTGGAATCCGCAGTAGTGTCCTTCTTGGAACTCTTCCAAGAGACAGCAGCACCATTGAGCATGAATATGAATCCAGAGGTTGACTTCGAGTCATCGATATCGCTTTCGAAGCTAGAGTCAGTATGGCCTTCCAATTTCAGTTCTCCACCCCCATAGACCAAGAACAATTTATTGGTCCTTCTCAAATACTTGAGGATATCTTTCACAGCTTTCCAGTGTGGAAGACCAGGGTTGGATTGATATCTACTCACTATACTCAGTGCAAAAGCCACGTCAGGACGTGTAGATATCATCCCATACATGATGCTACCAATCGCAGATGCATAAGGAATGCTGGTCATCGCCGCTATCTCTCCATCAGTCTTGGGAGACATAGACTTGGATAGGGACACACCATGACACATTGGTAGATGTCCTCTCTTGGACTCATCCATCGAGAACTGCTTCACGATGGTATCAATGTATGTGGACTGGGTGAGACCAAGCAATCTTTTTGATCTATCTCTATAGATCTGTATTCCCAATACAAAAGATGCTTCACCCAAGTCCTGCATCGAGAACTTACTCGCTAACCATATTTTCGTTGATTGCAACATTCCTACATCATTCCCAATTAGTAGAATGTCATCAACATACAACACCAGGAATGTCACAGCACTCCCACTGACCTTCTTATACACACAGAGTTCCTCAGGATTCTTAGCAAAACCAAACTTTTTATTTGTACTATCGAATCTGAGGTTCCAACTCCTAGATGCCTGCTTTAGACCATAAATACATCTTTGAAGTTTGCATATCTAATGCTCACTTCCGATAGATGTAAACCCTTCGGGTTGAGACATGTAAATCTCTTCCTTAATATCCCCATTAAGGAAGGATGTCTTAACATCCATCTGCCATATCTCATAGTCATACCATGCAGCTATGGCTAGCAAAATCCTTATGGACTTGAACATTGCAACTGGAGAAAAGGTTTCCTCAAAGTCAACTCCTTGTCTTTGAGTATATCTTTTTGCCACCAATCGCGCCTTGAAGGTCAATACCTTCCCATCCGCCCCAAGTTTCCTCTTGTAAATCCATTTACACCCTATGGGAACAATTCCCTCAGGTGGATCCACGAGATTCCACACTTGGTTCGAATGCATGGAATTCATCTCAGATTCCATCGCTTCAAGCCACTTGGATGAATCGGCATCAGATAATGCTTCCTTGAAGGTCCTTGGATCACATCCATGGTTAGGCTCATCATGGCCCTCTTCAAGAAGCAGACCATACCTCATAGGTGGTCTCGAGACTCTCTTGGATCTTCTAGGAGCTTGTATCTCCTCTTTTGGCTCTTCGGGTGTGGGTTCTACAATTGTGGGTGTCTCTCGAACCTCTTCGAGTTCTATCCTCTCGTCTTTTCTATCTAATAGAAATTTTTTTTCCAAAAAGGTTGCATTTCTAGAAACAAACACCTTTGTTTCTTGGGGATGATAGAAGTAGTATCCAACCGAATTCTTTGGATATCCCACAAAGTAACATAAAATGGATCGACTATCCAATTTATCTCCCACTACCTGCTTCACATAAGCAGGGCACCCCCATATTCTAAGATAAGAATATTTGGGTGGCTTACCCATCCATATCTCATATGGTGTCTTATCAACTGCCTTTGTATGGACATTGTTCAACAACATTGCCACTGTCTCAAGCGCTTATCCCCAAAAGGATGGCGGCAACTCCGTGAACCCCATCATAGACTGAACCATGTCCATCAAAGTCCGGTTACGACGCTCCAAAACACCATTCAACTGTGGTGTAGCGGGCAGAGTCCACTGCGAGACAATCCCATTCTCCCTAAGATACTCTTGGAACTCGGCACTCAAGTACTCACCACCTCGATCCGATCGAAGTGTCTTGATGCTTCGTCCCAATTGCTTCTCTACTTCACTTCTGAATTCTTTGAACCTTTCAAAGGCTTCAGACTTGTATTTCATCAAATACACATACTCGTACCTCGAAAAGTCATCGGTAAAGGTGATGAAGTAGGCATGTCCATGCTTAGTGGTGAAGCTAAGCGGACCGCACACATCGGTATGGATCAAATCCAATAACCCTTTGGCTCGCTCCACATGGCCCTTGAAGGGAATCTTGGTCATATTTCCTTTTAGACAGGATTCACAAGTCGTGAGAGCATTAATATCAGACATATCAAACATGCCAACTCCCACTAGCTTGTTCATCCTTCTTAGGGAAATATGTCCTAATCGAGCATGCCATAATTGTGCCATATTAAGAGTATCTTGTTTGCGCTTGTTTGTTGTTGTTATAGCTTGGACATTGTTAAGTGGAATATCTTTCAATTTTAAGGTGTAGAGATCGCTTTCAAGTTCTCCAGTACCAATTAAACATTCATTCTTGTAAATATTGCAAACACCTTTGCTAAATAAACAAGAAAATCCATCTTAGTCTAACATAGAAATGGGAATAATGTTTTTCACCAAATCTGGTACGAACAAAACATCTTTTAACAACAACTTAAAATCATTGTTCAAAATTAAAGAAACATCTCCAACAGCTTTGGCAGCAACTCTTGCCCCATTGCCCATCCTCAAAAAGGTCTCACCTTCCCTGAGCCTCCTACTTTTTCCCATCACCTGCAAATCATTACAGAGATGTGAGCCACAGCAGGTATCCAATACCCAAGAAGTAGAGTTAATTGAAATGTTTACTTCGATATAGAACATACCGTTTCCAGAACTCTTCAGGGCAAGATATTCCCTGCAATTGCGCCTCCAATGTCCAGGCTTCTTGCAGTGATGACAGATGTCAACAGTCTTGTCAGCCTTCACTGGTGTGGCTGCCACTACGGGACCCGGAGTCTGCCTCTTCAAGGGCACGCTCTTCTTGGGACGTTGGAAAGAACGCTTCTTTCCCTTTCCAGGTGGACCGGTCTTCGTACCAGATGAAGAGCCCACAAAAAAAACCGGCTTCTCTTTCTTGATAGTGGACTCAAAGGTCACAAGCATATTCACCAACTCCTCAAGGGTCGGCTCCATCTTGTTCTTGTTGAAGTTCACCACAAAAGGATCAAATGAGCCAGGCAGCGATAAGAGCAACACGTCGGTGGTCAACTCCGAAGGCAAGATCAGATCCATGCCAACGAGCTTGTCCACGAGCCCAATCATCTTCAAGCCATGCTCATGGACCGAGGCCCTATCTCGCATGCGCATAGTGATCAGCTCCTTGACGGTAGCATGCCTAAGAGGCTGAGTCTGTTCACCAAAGAGCTCCTTGAGATGCAAATGAATGTCAGCAGCATTTTGCATCCTCAAAATGCCTCTGCAACACATCGTTCATAGAAGCCTGCATATAACACCTGGCCTTCAAGTCATGGTCACACCAATCCTTGTAGGTTTGCAATTCCTCAGGAGTGCAGCTAGTCGGAGCCTCAGCAGGGGGCGACTCAGTCAGTGTATATGCAATCTTTTCCGAGTTTAGGACGATTTTCAGATTTCTTAGCCAAGTGAGATAGTTAGGTCTGGTTAACACATGCTTTTCGAGTATGGCAGAAAGCGGATTGCGAATTGAAGACATTGTCAAATTTTTGTACTGAAAAGTAAAACAGATAAATGTTAATGACTATTTTAAAATATTTAATATGATATAAAGTTTGGACTTTAACTTTATAAATTTTCGCTCCCACTGTTTTGACATTTCCACTACCCTCTAGTGAAAACGGGAAACTCTTTTACTCAGTAGGTACGTAAGGTCCAATTAGCGAATTATAATCCCGAATAATATCAGCCAATCACAATTCCTAAAAGGTAGTTTCCAATTGCATCACAATGCAACCCTTACGTAAACTCTTGTCTCACGTTTGATTAGGACCCAATAATATGACGTCGTTCATCTTTACGTGTCAAGCCTTACCCATCGATGTTGAACCTTAATGGACGGTCGCCATGAGTTCCCTCAATAATATGAGTCGAAATCATGGGAGTTCCACGTAGTTCACATCACCATGTCAATGGATGTCACAGCTTTCCGGTACCCAGGGCCCCCCCAATAATATGAGCCGAGCCCCGAGTACGGGTAGCGTTCATCATGCACCCATTGTCGATTGAAGACATGGAAATTATAAACAAATTTATAAGTTCCCTTTTCGGGCTTGATATTAATTTTGAATCTTATTCAAAATGAGGGTTTTTAATTTTGAAATGTCTCATCATTAATTTTATTTAAAAATTCGCCATGTTTGATCGTATGTTGGCCGGATTCATGCAACTTTGTTATTATCATAATAATAACGCACATACTCATTATTTATAACATATCATGCATATATTATAAACAGTAAACAAAATAAGGATGATGAATCGCCCCAATACTAATGGCCCGTGTGAGCTAAACACGGGCCTAGGTCCAATCCTAGGGTTATGAAAGGGATGCAAATGCAACTATTACATTAGCTTCCAATATTTACATGTATTCGATCTTCATAATCATCATGGCCACCATCTTCCAATCTTGATCATCCACTATACTAATATTTACAAATAAATATCCATGGCAAATAGGGATACATCTCATGGGGGTGGGAACGAGCCATAAACCAAGCCCACTTTATAAATTGATAATTATTACAATCATTCAACACAAAATATCCTAGCATACACCTAGCAAATTGGGCTTGGGCTTTTGATCTTCCGTCATGCATAATATCACATATCATACACCATCAATTAATTATCACAATAATTAATTGATCCAATATTATATATCTTGAACTAATCACTAACCGCCAAGATTATAAACTAAATTAACAAAGTATACAAACACCTTTCTCTACTTTCCAATTAATTTATTTATAACCGAATTTCTTATAAATCACAATTTACTATAAATAATTAAAGTCCAAAACACTTTTGGAAACCTTGTTGGCCCATGACACTTTGATAATCCAAAACACTTTTGGAAACCCTAGTCGTCATCGCCGTCGCCGGATTCCGGCAACAAAAAATTTTTATTTTTTTTTATTAAAATAGGGGCTCTTCGGGCTGCCCTTGCTGCCCGAAATGGGCAGCCCCTCGGGCAGCACGAGCTGCCCGAAATGTGCAGCAACATGCTGCCCGAAAAATCCCCTCACATGGCCTTGATTTTTGTTGCAAATTTTCATCTCATTCGGTTAGAAATTGCCCTCAATATAATATTATGTATATGCTACAAAAAACTAGTACCCTTAGCTCTGATACCACTTGAAAGGGGTCGTTTTAGGTGACCGAAATGCACAACGGAAGCAAAAATTTTCGAAAAACACATGAAAGATTTCGGCCACCTTGTACTAGGTGTAGCATATACAAAATCTGAACTTTTTCATACATAGGGTGTTGAGAAAATTGTTACCTATCAACCTCTTGAGGTTGATGAAGGCTCCAACTTTGTTGTCAAACAACAAAGCTCTTGAATGGGATGGCAATCTACAAGCTCTCCTTTTTTCCTTCAAGAATTATGCCCACCACCAACTTTGTAGATCCACCTCACACTTGCACTAGAAAATGTAAGGTTTTTTCAAAAAGAAGTGACTTGTTTCTCCAACAATTGAAGAACACAAAAATGAGAGAAAATTTTGAGAGAGTTCCCTTAAAATTTCGGCCAACACATGAATAATGAGATGGGGAAGACTTGTCTTGGGTGTGGGAAAAGTTGATCCAAAAAGTTGCATGCCATGACACATAGTATCGATTCATAGATTGGGGTTTCATAGATTACACCATCGATGCAACTACGACATGACACATAGTATCGATTCATTGACAACTCTCGATATACTAATGGTTGTCGAATCGGTCGGGATATATGAGTTGAAGGGACCGTACTGTACGCTAACCATAATTGAATGGTTCTTGCAGGCACTATCATTTGATACCTAGGGAATCATGTAAGGGATGCTACTAGGCGTTTAACATGGTTGGTTGGGTACTATCAGACTTGGGTTCTGACGTTCTTGTTATCAAGGAGTTGATAAGTAAGAATGGAACCATTAGGGTATGCTCATATAAGAACATGTTTAGTCCGAATCACATGGAGATGTGAACCCGCGGCTAGTTGTATCAATGAACCATTGAGGGCCACACAAGTACTAGCTTTCTAGATCCCGTTGAGAAGTAAAATAGTTCAATGTGTTGAACAGCTTATAATTGAGTTTATAAGCGTAAGGAAAAAATTAGAAGTATGACTTCTATGAGAGAAATATAACTTTTAATTTGTGGAAGTGTTCCTAGATTAAAAGTAGGCCAAGTGAATAATGTATTTGGAAATTGTGATTTTAATAAACATTCTTATGGACTAAATTAAATTAATTCAAGTGTTGAATTAATTAAACACTAGTGGACCTAGTAAGTCCAAATAATTAAATCAGTCTAAGTGTTGAATTAATTAAATAACATTGGGCCTTGTAAAGCCCAATTGAAAATAATTATTTAACTAGTGGACTTGAGTAAAATCAAGTGAAGTTTTGGGCTCAAATATGTTTGAGACAATTAAATTGAAGTCAATGGGCCTTGTAATTGTTACAAGCCCACTCAAAAATGCATGCATGGGAGGTGAAGAGTTGGGAGACAACTTTTTGAATAACCAAGGCATGGCATGCACATGCTTAACTCAACTTTTTCAAGGATTAAGAAAAGTCTTCCAACCTCTTTCCCTCCCTCAAGTTGGCAGAAATTCCTCTCTTCATTTTCTCTCAATTTTTGTTCTTCAATTGTTGAAGATTTCCTACACTTCTCAAAGAAAAATCCTCATATTTTTCTAGTGCAAAATATTAGGGGATCTACCTAGTTAGTGGTGAGCTTGATTTTGAAAGAAGGATTCAAGGACAAGGAGAGCTTGTAGATTTGTCTTGCCTTTGAAGAGCCAAGTTGTTTAAAACTTGGTTGGAGCCATCATCAACCTCAAGAGATTGATAGGTATAATTTCTCAATACCCTATGTATGACAAAGGTGTTTAGTATATGTTACACACTAGTACAAAGGTGTTCAAATTTTTCTTAAAATTTCGGTTTTCTTGCCTAGAAAAGAATTTTGAACTTCCGTTGTGCATTTGAACACCCTAAAACCGATCCCCTTTCAAGAAATCCCATATCTCGATATAACATGACCCAAGAAGACCACACGATCTAACCACAACTCACACTTACTGAGTTTGACAAACAACTTTCTATCTCGCAGTAACTGTAATACTGAACGTAAGTTCCCTGCATGCTCAGCCTCACTCCTGGAATATATCATTATATCATCAATAAACACAATAACAAACTGATCAAGATAAGGCTGAAATATCCTATTCATCAAACTCATAAACACAGTTGGAGCATTCGTCAACCCAAACGGCATAACTAAAAACTAATAATGCTCATATCTGGTCCTTAATGTTGTCTTCTTGAAATCCTCCTCTCTAACTCGTATCTGATGATATCCTCACCTCAAATCAATGTTCGAATACACTGAGGTTGCCTGCAACTGATCAAACAAATCATCAATACAGGGGAGGGTATATAATTTATTCATAATCGTTACCTTATTCAGCTGTCAATAGTCAATACAAAGCCGCATCGTTCCATCTTTCTTTAACACAAATAGGACTAGTGCATCCCAAGGCGATACATTAGGACGTAGGTATCCCTTGTCCACCAAGTCCTGCAACTGGGCTTTGTTGCGACTTTGATTGTTGCACTCCCAAGAGCAGATTGTCCACAAGTAGTATAATTCAGTGAGTCGGAATATCGTATCCACGGGGAAGCTAAGGTAATTACAAGTTCACTACAATGTCTTTCTGTTTTTTTTTTTTTTAATTGTTTGAGTCTTTAATTGGTAATTTTTAATTGTTGAAATATTAATTTAAGTAGTTGAGATTAAAGGATCCACTCTTGATATTTTAATAAAATTAACATTAATGAACATTATTGAAATCCACTTAATAAAATGGTTCCAATATATTAAATAATCATATTTATATTATGTTATATATTATTATCTTATAAGTATATATACCAAAACTTATAAATATTGTCAAGTATTTATTGTGCTATATATATATTTGTAAGGAGGTTCCAACTTTAAATGATTGGTAATACGAAACTAACATTTAAATGGTACCAAGAAATTAATATTATGATATATTCATATATAATAAATCAAGGCATCAACTTTAAATGGTTGGTAATACCAAACTAACATTTAAATGGTTCCAAGAATTTAGTGTAACATAAAGCAACAATAATTCAAAACTCCCACTTATATGTAGGGTATAATAAAGTTTAAAGAAATAAATATAACATAAACAATAAATAATGATTAAATAATATAAAATATAGATTATTACCTTTTAATAACCTTATTATCATGCCAAGAGTTTCACATTTTCATCTAAATTTTGGAAAGTTAGCTACTCATTATTCAAAGTATAAAACTTTGAATATGAAATTAACATGCTAATTATATTTAAACGAAGAAATAAAAGAAAAACATAGAGAGAAATATTATGAACTCAAAGATTTGTTCATAAAATGATAGATATCTCAATACATTACAATGCATTCCTATTTATAGCCAAATTTGGGGAGACAACCACAAATAAAATATTATTTTTTTACACAAAAGTCTTCATTGGTGTTCCAAGAAATTATATTTTAATACATATCACTTTTGAAAATCTTCTCATCCGAATTTTCTTCTCCACATAAAACAAAACATGTAGATAATTGAGTTGTTTGAATCGTGGTATTTTTTTTTTTAACCATTTGACTAAGTAATTTGAGAGATATGGTTAAAATGCTAGAGTATGGTAAAACTGTCACTTCTTTGATAACATTATTTGTTGCTTAATTTGATCCCACGTGTGAGATAATTGTTATCTCATGCTTGCCACCAATATTGTAGATATTAACATCAACTTTTTACAGGTCTAAGTGTTTAAATAGAAATTTAATCAGAACTATCCAAGTGTTTAAATTAGATTTGAAAATTGTCAAAGTTATATCAAGATCATTATAATAATAATTTATGAAATAATCTGAACTGATCAATTCAAAGCTTATTTTCAGGTAGTTAAATATACATGGCCTTCAGAAATTCCTAGTAAGAGTCTCAAGTCCATATCTTCGCAGGTTAATAAATGTTTCAATTTATGAGAACTATTTCTCTCATGGAGCTGGAATATAGATAAATGCTCAGGAAAATGGTTTATAGATTGCAGACAGACAAACGAGCCAAACTAATCAAAAGATAGGAAATCCATTGATTCAAAATCTAGTTGTTCTTATTATATATTTTTTCCTGAACTTTTTTTTTTGAGCTCATGGAATCAGACTAAGTTTATGCTTCTTGACCACATATTTATTTAATGCGTACAATAAATTTCTCTATTTTTTTTAATTTTTATGAGAGAGAAATGGGTCGTAGCATATAATTAAAAAATTACATAGATCTTCAGAATCTTTCTTTTTTTTCTCTTTTTTTTTCAGGAAATATTTTTTTTTCCAAAATATAAACTTAAGATCTAAACAATAGATAGCCTCTCTGATGATCAATAAAGGCTCGTAAGCAGTTTTCTCAACCTCTCCACTCTCTCACAAAATATGTGTGAGTTTAAAAATTTTATGCACTCTTATCAGGTATAGTTGGACCATATACTTTAATAACTGATTTTATCAGAATGGTTAATCATTCTAAAGGATTTCATAAATCATATTTTTATAGTGATCAGAATATTAAAATTGACTTTTTTTCAAATAAAAATTTAAACATCCTTAGATAGATTAATACATTTTCTAATTTAAACTATTCAAACATGTAATGTAATGGTATTTTTGCAAAAATTACTAAGATACAAACAATACATAGTTTTATTTTAAAATAATATTTTTAATTTTTTTATAAAATTTGTTCTCCCCTCAATCAGAATATGACATTGTCCCTAATGTAAAAATAACTATTAATAAAGAGTACATAATGAAATAGATATCACCTGGAATTTTATTGAAGATAATAAACTAAAACAAACGCAAACCAATCCACGACTTTTGAATCAATGATCCAACTTTCTTTTCTTACTGCTTGATTGCGACCAATTGATATTTGTTATCATCGGATCATGCTTATAAACAAAAGCTTCCAAATCATCAATTAATTGGTCAGCAATCGAAGCAGAGATGAGCATCCTTCGTGAATTTTCTGAAATGAAATTCTGTTCCACAGCTTTATCAAAAAATGTCAACAAACTGTCATAATAATTATTGATATTCAACAAGCCCACAGGTTTATTATAGATATTAAGTTGTGCCCAAGAAGCAGTGTGAAAGATTTCTTCTAATGTATCAAAACCACCTGGTAGTGCGATAAAAGCATCAAAATTTTCAATCATTTTGGTGATTCTTTCATACATAGAAGAAACTTTTAATTCCTCACCAATCGTAACATCTGTAATATTTTTTTCAGCTAAAGCTGTAGGAATAATACCCAAACCTGACTATCTCCAAGATGAGTAGATGTTGAAACAGATCCCATTAACCCAATATTACCTCCCCATATACCAAGTGAATTTTTCTCTCAGCCAATATATTTCCAAGATTATTCGCTATTTCTACAAACATTTAATTTCTTCTAGAACTCGACCCACAAAATACACAAATATTTTTCAATGTTTGTGCAGAGGATCCAGCCATGTTTTTACTTTTTTTTTGGTCTGCGAAAATAGAGAGAAAGATGAGAGATTTTATATGGGTAATATGTTATCATGACAAAACTATGGGTCACAGTTGTAAGCAGAATAAACAGTAAAAAAATAATGACACACATGCATATAAACAGTAGTGTGATTGTGGCTCACAATTTTCTTCTGGTTTTACATCCAGAAATGGCTTCAACGCCTTCTATGAGTCGAGGATATGCTTCCCATTCAATTTTCTTATAAATTGGCAAACATGGTCTTTTTTAGTCGGATTCCCAATACTATGACGCTCATCTTGGAATTGTTTCCATAAACGGAGAAGTTCAATATGCACGTGTCCACTAGAATGCGTCTCAAAAGTCAATAAGATGTTATCTAAAGACTCCTTACTCAGCTCATTCTTAATGAAACCAATTTTATCTTCTCTGTTATTGGAAACATATCTCAAAGATCTGCATCGTTTGTCACAAGTCCATCTTGCACACTTATGACAAACCCCTAACCTTTTGGCCCTTCGTTTTTTCGCATAAGTGTTTTTTCCTAATCCAGGCAAATACCGAATGAGCAGTGATTGTGGAACTTCTCCTCCTAATCGTACCATATCTTCTATTACAAGACAAATATCTTCTGGAATTCCTTTTTGCATTAGCAATCTCAATCTTTCGCACCTACCTGCATAAATTTTACTTAGAACATTTTCAGAAACAGAAGGAAATATTTATAAATATTTTAGAGAATTTTATCCATTTTTAAAAGAAAATAAATGATTTTTTTTTAAAATTTTTTTGTATCAGCAATTGTGGGAAACTGATTTAACCGACTATGAGAGTCACGAATTACCGTTATCCGCCATTTAACCGGGAAAATAAAAAGTTTAAGGAAACCTGAAATAAAAACAAACAAAATTAAATGCAACATAAAAATTTAAGGATCGGAAAGGGAAATAAACTCTTCTTGAAAGATTTAATTTTCTAAAAATGGTTTAAGCCTTTGTCCATTTACTTTAAAAACATCACCATTTTTAGGAATTTCAATATCCACAGCTCCATAAGGATACACATGCTTTACAACATATGGGCCTGTCCAACTTGATCGTAATTTTCCTGGGAATATGTGAAATCGAGAATTATAAAGTAAAACTATTTTACCAATCTCCAAAGATTTTCTAAGAATTGTTTTATCATGAAATGATTTGATTTTTGTTTTATAAATCCCTGAATTTTTATACGCATCATTTCTTAGTTCATCAAGTACATTAAGTTGCAATTTGCGCAATTTGTTGCAATCATCCATGCTTGAATTAAAAGTTTTGAACGCCCCATAAGCTTTATGTTACAATTCCACAGGCAAATGACAATGTTTTCCGTAAACCAACCTATAGGGAAGCATATTCAATGATGTTTTAAAAGCTGTTCGATATGCCAAAAGTGCATCATTAAGTTGCAGAAACCAATCTTTTCTATTTCAGTTAACAGTTTTTTCCAAAATTTGCTTTATCTCCCTATTAGCTAATTCAACTTGTCCATTTGTTTGAGGATGATAAGGAGTAGTTACTTTGTGAGTAATACCATATTTTTTCATTAATGAAGCAAATGATTTATTAATAAAGTGAGTTCCCCCATCACTTATCATGGCTCGAGAAATTCCAAATCTACTTAAAATATTTTTTTTCAAAAATTTGATGACGATTTTATGATCATTTGTTAGACATGAAATTGCCTCTATCCATTTGAAAACATAATCAACTGCAACTAAAATAAACAATTATCCAAACGACGGTGGAAAAGGTCCCATAAATCAATTCCCCAACAGTAAAAGATTTCAATTTCAATGATAGGATTAAAAGGCATCATGTTTCTTTTTGAAATCGCACCCAATTTTTTGACAATTTTCACAGATCTTGCAGATTTCGTGGGTGTTTTAAACAAAGTGGGCCAATAAAATCCACACTGCAAGATTTTTGCAGCCGTTTTCTTCGAAGAAAAATGTCCTCCGCATGCTTCTGAATGACAAAATTTAATGACACTACTTACTTCATTGTCGGGTATGCAACGTTGAAAAATTTGATCTGGACAATACTTGAACATATACGGATCATCCCAATAAAAGTTTTTCACCTCATTCAAAAATTTTCTTTTATCTTGGGAACTCCATTGCGGTGGCGTTTTTCCTGGCACAAGAAAATTTACTATGTTAACAAATCAAGGTGTAATAGTAACTGAAAATAGATGTTCATTAGGAAAATTATCATTAATTGGTATCATTTCACAAGATGATCCTGTTACTAGTCTCGATAAATGATAGGCTACGAAATTCTCGGTTCCTTTTTTATCTTTGATCACAATGTCAAATTCTTGGAGCAACAAAATCCATCGTATCAGTCATGGCTTTGCATCTTGTTTGGTCAACAAATATCTAATAGCAGAATGATCAGTAAACACAATAGTCGTTGATCCAATCAAATAAGAACAAAATTTATCTAATGCAAATATTACAGTAAGTAGTTCTTTTTCAGTTGTGGAGTAATTCATTTGAGCATTGTTTAAAGTTCTACTTGCATAATATATCACGTAAGGTTTACCGTTTCTTCTTTGACCCAGTAATGCACCGACTGCATAATCACTCGCGTCGCACATGATTTCAAATGGTAAAGAGCAACTAGAAGGTTTCATGATAGGAGCTGATGTTAAATGTTGAATGATTGTATCAAAAGCATTTTGACATTCTTGAGTCCATTCAAATGCAGTGTCTTTTGTAAGGCCCGAGAATTTTATTTTGTTAATCTGAAATGAGTTGGAGATAATTAATGTGATTATAGACGGGAAAGATTAGACCGATAAAAACGAGAAAAGACGCGAAAATTATGTGCGAGGGTGTGCCCTTCGCGCACATGCGGGACGTGATGCATGAGCTATGCGTGGAACGGGCAGAAGACCCCGCGCATATGCGCGGCATGAGGGCGCGCATATGCGCGAGGCGTCCAGTAGCTAAAGTAAATTTCCAGAGAATGTGGCGCACATGCGCGGAAGACGAACGCGCATATGCGCGAGAAGCCAATCGCAATGTCCAGAGGACCTTGCGCATATGCGCCGAGTGAAGGCGTGCATATGCGTGAGAACTGTCGAGATACACGAGCCGAGACTTTGTGTCTCGCGCATATGCGCCGATGGTGGTCATGCATATGCGCGAGACGTGCAGCATGAAGAATGAGCCACTTGGTCTCTACATGCAATATATATATATAGCAAAGTTCATTTCCTCTTCAGAATTCCGAGAAAAGGGCCGTGGGAGGTTAAGAAATAATCCTTACGCATTTTTGATATTTAGATTTGTGATTGGGGAAGATCCGGCCGTCCGAATTGCAATCTGACTTCAGTACTGTGTTCCTATCGACGCAGACTACAAGTGGACGTAAGTTTTGTTACGTTTAGATATGTTTTGAAATTATGATACTGCTAGAATCGGATATGATTGATATATGCTGTTCTTGACATAGTAGACATTGTATAATCGAAACCGGATCGAAAAACATATACCGTATAAAATTGTTATGATTTTCAGATTGATTTGATTGAGAGTTGATATCAGATTTGTATTGTATCGATTATGCCTCGTGACATGATATCTGTGATATTGAAATTGACGGGGTTATTGAGACTGTATTACTATGCCGTTGAAACATCAGTTGATTGGTATCGATCAGATTCATTATTGATTATGATTGTATCGTTCGATCGTGACATTGATCAGAATATGTTTTGAGTTGAATATCGATCAGAACATGTCTTGATTTGAGTTATACATTGATACAGTATATTTGATATTGTTTTTGCCAGATTGATATTGATAGGCAGTGAGTTCGAGACTTCGACAGAGTCCGATCAACAGAACGGAACGAAAGATATAAATTGAAGTTGATGCGGGATTGCACAACTCGAGTTGGATTTGACTTGAGTTTCCCAAAATCACATACTTTATGTTATTGCATTGTTATTTGCAATTGAATGTGATTGATATCTTTTGTGTATGGATTTATAGACAATGTATGTATTGAGTCATAGGCGGATGTGCCTAGTCGTATACAATTGATCTCGTGACAGAGGTGCCTGATTGTGATGGAATTGTCACTGGCCCATTGCACATTGTCACCGAGGTTTGGCTATATCGAAGTGGATAGAATTGGAGTTTCTTCTATTACTGATGTTCGATATGGACGCCAGGGTCGATAGGCCCAGTCTGTGGCTGATTCGCCAAGACGCCGGATGTTTGGCTATATCGGAGTGGATAGAATTGGAGTTTCTTCTATTACTGGTGTTCGATATGGAAAGAGCCAAAGTCCGTGAATAAGAACATGCCACCACCCCGATCGGGAGTGTAGGTGGGTGTATGTTCTTATTCCGATCGGGATCCCTAGATTAGGACGAGTCGAGTCAGAGTCCATGAGTCACTGAGTGTGATTCAGAGTTTGTGTTGATTCATGTGTCGGATTTGATACATGTTATATTCAGAGTTTATATTGATTCATGTTTCTGATTTTGATACATGTTATGAATGTTTATTTCATGCTTTTATAACTGTTTATATGAAATGCATGCATACATGATTTATACTTGGAATGTAATTCTCACCGGAGTTATCCGGCTGTTGTCTTGTTTGTATGTGTGCTTGACAACAGGTGGGACAGGATCAGGAAGAGGATGAGAGATTAGAGTTAGCGTGGAGATCCGGGCCCAGAAGCAGGATAGGATTCAGCACTTGATGTATAGATGTTGAACCTAGTTGAGATAGAAACTTGTAGTACATGATTTGTACTTTTATTCTGACATGTATATTAAATAGATTACATTACGTTTCCGCATTTATAAAAAAAAAAGAAAAAATAAATTTAGTCCCACTTTTCTTAATTATTATATTTGACTTTAATAATGATTATGACATGAATTAGCGTCCGGGTCCCCACAGATTGAACTTGAGGGAACCCGGACGCTAATTCAATCTTATCAATTATCATTAGGATCAATTAATTAAATTGGGTCATAAATTTTAATTTTTTTTTTAAATGTTGAACACTTTATAGACAAGTGTACAAAATCTATAATAAAATAGTGCCCATCTCATTCACATCACAAGATCAAGTTAAATATCTACACATAATCCATTAGTACAAGTCTGGCACAACATACAATCATAATAAACTACTGTTCATTGACTACATATCAAGTAATGAAAACAACTCTACTTCTGGGTCTGAATCTCCACTCTAATCTCAATCTCTCATCCTCTTCTTGACTCTGATCATGTCCCACCTGTTGTCATGCACACATACAAACGCAACAACAGTCGGATAACTCCGGTGAGAAATATATTTCCAGTATAAACAACGTATTAATGCAATCAAATAAATAGATATAAAAGCGTGGAACAGTTATCAATAGCATGTATCATAATCTAAAAAACATGAATCGATATAAAACTGTAAATCAAACTCTTTGACTCTTAATCTCATTCTCAAATCGTATCTAGGGATCCCAGTTCCCGGACTTTGGTACATCATATCGAATCTCTACAATAGGAGTCGATCTACTCCTAAGCAACATCGATATAAACAAAATGTCCAATGATTTGGCACCTCTGCCAAAGACTAGGCACATCTGCCCATGAATCTTTCTCGATGTCAATCTTCTATTCTCTGCTTTTCTATAAATCAATAGAATAAGCATATATATTCAAAGAATACAAAGGTATTAAGGCAATAACAATAAGTATGTTGTTTTGGGAAACTCAAGTCGAATCTAACTCGAGTCCTATCTTCTCGACTTAACATTGATTTATACCTTTCTTTTGTCGATCTCACGAAGTCGAAGTCTTGAACTCAAAGCTGTCAATACTCAATCTGAAAATGACATTATTGAGGAGTACAATATCAATATACAACTCATTCAATACTAGATATGATCAGAAATCAATCTTATTCTGTTTCGACAGCATAACAGCACCATCTCGCTATACCCAGCAATAAAATATCAACATATACAAATCTCAACTCATAATCAATCGATAAACACAATTCCAACACCAAATCTATATATTCTCAATCAAATTCAATCTGAAAATGATAACAATTTCATACGGTATCTGTTCTTCAATCCAGTTTCGATTATACGATTACCACAAACTCAGGAACTCATAATAACAAACATATCCTGATTCTTTCAATAACATATTTTCAAACCATGCTGAACAGAAAATAAACTCACATATTCTTGAATCTTTTACCGAGAGATGCATGGTACCAAACTCGGATTGAAATTCTGACGGCTGGATCTTGTACAATCGCAAATCTAAAATATGCAACGTTCAAAGATTCTTTCCAAGGATTTTCGGTTCTTCTCGATCAACTCTGAAGGAATGAATGAATTTTACATATTATATGCATGTCCAAGCCATGTGGCTATATCTTCATAGTGCACGTCTCGCGCATATGCGCGACCCTCAATGGCGCATATGCGCGAGACCTACTGGTCTCGGCATTCATGAGTTCTACTTCTCGCGCAAATGCGCGCCCTATCTTTGCGCATATGCGCGAGACCTACTGTCTCATCACTTATTTCTTTCACATGCTTGCGCATATGCGCGCCCTCTTCTCACGCATATGCGCGAGGTCTTCTACCATGCTCGCTCATATGCGCGACACGTGCACGTGTCACGCCCCGAGCCCGGGCCCGTGGCTGCATGACTGCACAATGGGCCCCTATAGCAACTACTTCGTATTCGTCCTCGCTTTACGAAAATGGTTAACCCAAGTTTCTATAGAAGTCCATTGTAAGCCATTATAAACTCAATTTAAATCTTTCATTTTTAAAATGTGGGACAAGGGTATCACAATCACCCCTCCTTCATAACGCGACGTCCTCGTCGCGGCCTGACCCCTGGATCCACCAAAAGCGAGAATCTAGAGGTGTCTCCTATAGGTTCAAGAGGTGGCTCCCGTCATGTAGCACTTTACCCCGCAGGTTCAAGAGGTGGCACCCATGCACGTAGCACTTTGCCCCGCATAGCACTTATTACTCAATGTTCCATGCCGTTGACCGGCTCTGATACCAACTGTAACGCTCCAAATTTGACGACTGTCCTCACTGTACCAAGACGAGTCTTTCCAGCGTGCTTATGTCATACACGCGCACTCTGCAAAACTTCCCAGGAGGTCAACCATCCCAAAATTGCCCCAAGTCAAGCACACTTAACTTTGGAGTTCTTATGTGATGAGCTACCGAAAAGAAGATGCACCTTCGTGATATGAGTAATACAAATCAAATCTTTTAAGCCCTCTTCAACTGTACAGTCCATTTCATTTAACAGTCTCGGAATCCCTCTCATTCCGGTGTGAGATCGGTTCATTCATGTTCCCTCCACCTAGAAGCCTGCTTGGAGCCGCTCATTGTCCGTGCAACGTCATGGCACCGGCGATCACCCCTGCCCTCTTCGGCTCCGGGCCTCACATGCCCACCAGCTTCCGCTTGGTTCGTCGCTGAACCACACCATACTAAGAGAGGTCGGCTCTGATACTATTCTGTCATGCCCCGAGCCCGGGCCCGCGGCTGCGTGACTGCACAATGCCCTCTATAGCAACTACTTCGTATTCGTTCTCGCTTTACGAAAATGATTAACCTAAGTTTCTATAGAAGTCCATTGTAAGCCATTATAAACTCATTTTAAATCTTTCATTTTTAAGATGTGGGACAAGGGTATCACAGCGCGGCTCGTGTGACGCATATGCGCGAGACCTTCTGTCCTCGCACAATACAATATCACATGCTATCTCAAATCGTGCCTCGGAGTGGTCCTTCCATTATCACATCAATTCATAATCAATAATCTCATATTAGCAGAATAAAATCTCGGGCATTACAGAACTAAAGTCCTTTATACACCTCCTATAAAATCCAGCATGTTTCAAAAATGAGCGAATTTCTTTAATGATTTTTGGAGGGGGTAAATTGGCAATGACATCAATTTTGGCTTTATCAACTTAAATTCCATGAGATGATACGACATGTCCAAAAATAATCCCAGAAGTATTCATGTAATGACATTTTTCACAATTTAAAATAAGACATTTTTCCTCGCATCTTTTTAAAACTTTTTCCAAATTTTCAAGACAATTATCAAATGTATTCCCAAAAACAGTTAAATCATCCATAAAAATCTCCAAAAAAATTTCAATCATGTCGCTAAAAATGCTTAGGATACATCTTTGAAATGTTGCTGGGGCATTGCATAATCCAAATGGCATCCTTCTAAATGCAAATGTTCCAAAAGAACATGTGAATGTAGTTTTATCTTGATCTTCGAGTGCAATGGGAATTTGATAATAACCTGAATATCCATCAAGAAAACAGTAGTAGGGATGACCTGCTACTCTTTCTAAAATTTAATCCAAAAATGGTAATGAAAAATGATAATTATTTGGACTCTACTAGGTCTATTAGTGTTTATTTAATTCAACACTTGAATTAATTTAATTTAGTCCATAATAATGTTTATGAAAAGCATAATTTTCAAATACATTATTTATTTGGCCAACTTTTAATATAGGAACACTTCCACAAATTAAAAGTCACATTCCTCATAATCCTCTTATAGAAGTCATACTTCTATTTTTATGTTAGCGCTTATAAACTCCTTTATAAGCCGTTCATCACATTGAACTATTTTTCTTCTCAAAGGGATCTAGAAAGCTAGTACTTGTGTGGTCCTCAATGGTTCAATGATACAACTAGCTGTGGGTTCACATCTCAAAGCGCTTCAGGACTAAACATGTCGTTATATGAGCATACCCCAATTGCTCCATTCTTACTTATCATCACCTTGATAGTAAGAATGTTATAACTCAAGTCTGATATTACCAAACCAATCATGTTAAATGTCTAGCAGCATCGCTTAAATGATTCCCTAGGTATCCAATGATAGTCCCTGCAAGAACCATTCTATTATGGTTAGCATACAGTACAGTCCCTTCATCTCATATATATCCCGACCGATTCGACAACTATTGATATATTGAGAGTTGTCAATGATTCGATACTATGTGTCATGTCGTAGTTGCATCGATGGTATAATATAAGAAACCCCTTTCTTAATTAGCACAATATTCTGATCAGAGATTTCATACTACATATACATGAGATCACATAGGTTATCTATACCCGAAGGTAACCGGTGTATCCCCGACTACAATGCATCGACTCCTATATGTTTTGAACAAAACACCCAACCTTGCCACCTGATGACCCCATATGAGTCGGTAAACAATTCAAAGTGTAATGCTAGCTTATAGAGTATCAATGTTGTCCCGGGTCATAAGGACTAATGGTGTACGACCATAAACTAGAACGTTTCTACTCGATAAGTGAAAACCACTTGGAAAGTCCTTTATGGAGGGTTGTTCAGTGCACTCTACAAGGAGCACCTATCTGCATGCTCGGACATCATAATATCCCCTACCAATGAAAAATGGTACTCACATCGTAGATACTAGTCTAAAACTCGAGTGGCCTATATCCTTCTTAGCGGCGGCTGAATCAACTAGGAGCTATTTAGAATGTACAGTATTCCAAATATGAGTTTCATGATACTCATCACATGAGCATCTCATATTCTTTCTACTATTTTTATATTAAAGGACATTATCTGTAGAACCCGTAAATCAGTAGACGTATAAGCCATGCATAATTCTAGATTTTTAAATTTAATTGACTTCATTGCATAATTATTTTAAATCCATTTATTTGAAGTTAATTATTCATTATTTCAGTTCAGTAGTTTGATTTTTAGCATTTCAGTTATTTCAGTGAGGCCGGACCGGAGTCGGAGTTTTGAGGTAGAATTTAAGATTCGAGAAATATTTCCAGAAGTTAATTTAGCTAGCAAGTAAGTTCATTTAAGTTAGTAAGGGAGGTTTGAGGATTTAATTTAATTATTTGAGGTGATTAAGAAATGAACTCATTTAAGTTATTAAATTAAGGGGTTAGCTCACTAAATTATTTAAAGGATTAGTAAGGCTTTCAAGGATTATTAGTTGACTAGATAACCAACACTTCCCACTCATTTTATTAGCATGATTTCGGCCCCTTGGATTTATTAAGCAATTCATTCCAACTCATCAACTTTGACCAATTCTTTGCATGTAATTAGTAGGATAATTTTAGGATTTTTGGGAGCACAATTTAATTAAAAAAAATGGACATATCCTAGACTAGAAAATAAGCAAAAATCGGCCACTACCTCCTAGAAGCATCCACCAACTCATTTGATATCAAACCATAATTCAAAATTCAAAAATGGGAAGACTTGGTCTTGGATCTTCCTTATATCTTGCACCTACTTCCCTCACCCTCCTAACCATTTTTCCCCCCTCTCCTTTTCGAAAATTCAGAGTGAATTCACACTCATTTTCAGTAGAAAAATCGTGAGTCTTAGCTAGAGGGAAGGCAAGAAAAATCGAGAGCAAGAAAGGTAGACAAGAAGCGCTCCATCTCCTCCGTGCCGCGTCGTCGTCGTTTCGTTCGTTTTCTTTCGAAACGAAACCAGGCATGTCTAGATTCTTTCTAAGCCTCAATCAAGTCATATTATCATTTATTTTTCAGTACATGATCATGTTTATTCAAGCAAAAATCGAGATCCATGTCCAAACATTTTGAAACAACACATGCAGAATTTCGGCTCTTCATGGCAGCTTCACATTTTCTTTTAGTTTTGATGGTTTCAGGTTGTGGTTCGACCCCAGGCTCCCAAGGCGGCTTATATACATGTATTAGGATGCACTAGGACCATGCTGGTCCATTCAAACCAGCCCCATGCTTGCTGGAAATTCAGAATGACAGCAAGTTCCCATAGGCGCAGATTTGTGTTTCAAAATTTTCAGTTTGGTTGCCAAGGGGTTGGATCTGATCTTGGCTGCCCTAAGGGCTCTTAGCCATGGTTGGATCACTCCCCTAGCATGTATAAGACGTGACTAAGTTGCCCTTTTGGTGGCTTGGTCCATGGCCCCTCGGTTTTTAATCAAAACATCAAAACAGCCCCTTTCCCCATTCGGCTTCTTCCTTTGTTCAGCATATGGTTTCGGTTTGTGTTTGCTTGGTGTGGATCTTGGTTGGCCTATGGCCCTTAGCCACGGTTCATATCATGCTCCTAGATGTCTAGATCGTGCCATGGTCAATCAAATGGCCATTGGAATGACACGAGACATCGATCATAGCATAAACACTACACACGCACGCACGTTGCTCTCGGTTGGACCCTTCGGTTGAGTTTTGGTGTGATGCGGATTGTGGCTGGCCTAGGGCCCTTAGCCATGGTTCAAATCATTCCTTGGGATGTTGGTAAGAGTCTCTGGTCGGTGGTTCACGCCCCTAATGGCCGATAGTCTCGAAAGCAACGCAAGTCTTGTAGTTGCGCAGCTGCTGGAAATTACAGCATGTTGCTGTGTCGTTTAGAAGGCTCGTTTGAGTTCTTGGTTGGCTTTTAGCCCATGGCCTTGGACTGGACAGTGCCTCATTGAGTTGGGAAGGTCATGTTTTTGACCATTTGTCATTCGGATCATTTTCGAGGTCGTATGAGAATTTACGGTGCAATGTGCCAAATTGACTCTCGAAATAGCGTTTCGTGTTTTGGCCTCCATTCCACCTAGATTTCGACCCTATCATTTTAGGAGCATTATTTTATGATTTTTCAGCGTATTTTAATCATTACTATACGTCGGTTCGGTCTCGGTTCAGGTTGGCTCGGAGTCATGATTAAATGCGAAGTCATTAGGCGTCATAGTCGCATCTTTTGAATGTAAATTGCATAGTTGGTCAAGTTTAAGCTATTGCATATCTTTCATGGCACAGTTAGGTTGCAGCGAGCCTGGGGACGATCCAATCCAATCCAGTTGGTAAAATTACAGGAATTTTCATTACGCCAGTTAATTATTTTACGTGCATTAAATAGAAAATGATTATTTTTGAGATTTATGCGATATGGCTTGTGGTTCATTCACTATGTGGGAGTGTTATTTCATACGATCGCCAGTGACCGATCAGTTCAGTATGGTACCACCCGGTCGCCAGTGACCGGCCAGCTCAGTTCAGTTTCAGCCTCCCCGGTAGCCAGTTACCGATCAGTTCAGCTTAGTGCAGTGGCCACAGGCGTAAAACATAATCTCAACAGAAAATTTTATCAGTTATTTCAATACAGGCTCCAAGGAGCAAACATTTTTTTTTTCTCGTTACCTGCGAGATATGCATGCTGAGTCTTTAGGCTCACTAGACTTGATTGTTGTAGGTACTGATGAGGCCAGGGCCGAGGGCGGGGACCAGTGAGCCAGCTTAGGTCAGCAGTAGTGGCACCCGAGGACCTCAGAGCAGCAGTTGTTAATTTTTTTCCGCAAACAATTTCATCAGTCGTTGGATATTTTTTAAATCGTTGTTGTTGGCAAAACTTTATTTTCTTCCGCTGCTATTATTTTAAACATTGAACTTGATTCCCCAGTGATTTTATGAATGAGGCCATTTAAGTTCTTTTAAAAAGAAAATTTTTAATTTTCCGCAAATTTCAAGAAAGGAGTTTTAGGCCCGTTACAGTTTGTATCAGAGCGGTGGTTCTGTATAGGGTTTCACTACTACTGACCGCGAGAAGCTCACGAAGCCACGTCTTCGGTCTGTAAGTTTTTCAGTTCAACATTTTGTTCAGCATTTTAGTTAAAGCATGAATTAGTTTGTCAGCATGCTTCCAGATTTTCAGTATTTCAGGGTTCATTTAAAATAAATTATGGAATTATGCATGTTAGTTACGTATGGGTTATGTTGGAACAGTATGCCCCCTAGACGCATTTTAGAGCGCAACAGAGAGATGGAGCCTCGCCGAGAGGACAGAGAGGAGCATAGACCGGAGGGAGACCTACCACCTCCTCCACCGCCACCACCGGACATGAGTGCCCAGATGTTAGCTGGGATGGCACAGTTCTTCGCATTGTTTGCGGGGGGCAATGCCGCAGCCGTAGCCGCAGCCGCAGCCGCAGCCAGGCCGACAGGGCCCGAGGCTGTTTATGAGCGATTCATGAAGATGCGCCCGAAGGAATTCTCTGGGACATCTGACCCCATGGTTGCCGAGGGATGGATCAAATCCCTCGAGGTCATCTTTGAGTTTATGGAGCTGGGGGACGCAGACCGAGTCCGATGTGCCACCTACCTGTTCACTGGAGACGCTCGCTTATGGTGGGAAGGAGCTTTGGTAGCCCTGACCTTGGCTACACTTTCTTGGACCCGCTTTACGGAGGTTTTCTACTCCAAGTATTTTGCTGAGGAGGTTCGCACCAGGCTGACCACCGAGTTCATGAGCCTGAGACAGGGGGATATGACGGTTACGGAGTTTATCCGTAAGTTCGAGAGGGGCTATCACTTTGTGCCCCTGATCGCGAATGATGCCAGAGCCAAGCTGATGCACTTCCTGGTGGGTTTACGGCCGATCTTGCGCCGGGATATTAGGGTATCTGACCCTGCTACTTATGAGATTGCCGTCTCCAAGGCCTTAGCCGCAGAGCAGGATCTGCGGGATATCGAGAGGGATCGCCAGGGCAAGCGCCCAGTCCAGGCACCGCACCGCCCTCCTCCTCATCAGCATCAGCAGCAGAATAAGAGGCCTTTTCATGGACCGCCCAGGAACCGAGGCCAGCAGCAGCAGCAGCAGCAGCAGCGGGGACGCCCAGCCCCGAGGACTCAGGAGCACCCAGTTTGTCCCAGGTGCTCACGTCGCCATCCTGGAGCATGTATGGCTGGCTCAGGAAAGTGTTTTAAGTGTGGCAGTCCAGACCACATGTTGCTGCAGTGCCCTCAGAGTAATCTGCCTACCCAAGGCAGAGTTTTTGCTCTCCATGCCGCGGAAACCAACCCGGAGACTATGTTGTTGACAGGTACCTTTAAACTTTAAGTTATTATTTGAATTTCCGTGTTTTGGGAATCGGGATTTAGATGTGAACTTAGAACTGTTATAGGATTGCATGCTCTACTCAGATTTATTTTGGGGGGAATTAAGCTAGAGGAACCTTGACCTTTGCATGTCTATAAGTTTAGATCTTGTAGTGGGATTCAACTTAGAGCTCCGCTCTTTCAGGGAGAATTTTTATATCTGGTTCCGCTACCAAGGCCTTGATAGATTCAGGGGCCACTCACTCGTTTATTTCGGAGGTCTTTGCAAACTTTCTCAAGATCCAGACCATTGGGCTAGATACAGCCTTTTAAGTAGTGTTGCCGTCAGGCAAGGAGATGGCAGCCACCAATGTTATCCGAGATATAGACCTTGAGCTGCACGGTAATCTTGTTTATGCGGATCTGATCGTGCTACCAATGCCGGAATTTGACATCATCCTAGGGATGGACTGGCTATTGAGGAACAGAGTGTTGATAGACTTCCAGAGGAGATCTGTTCTTGTCCGACCACCTGGAATGGAGCAGTTCTTATTTGAGCCGGACAGGTACTTTCCTTTACCGCGCATTATTCCTTATGTTCAGTCTAGGAAACTCATGCATAGAGGGTGTCGGGCATTTCTAGCGACCTTTTTATCTGTCCCCGAGGAACCCAGCCAGTCAGCCTCAGATGTTCCGATTGTCAGAGATTTCTTAGACGTTTTTCCCGAAGACGTCTCTGGTATGCCACCCGAGAAAGAGGTGGAGTTTTCCATTGAGCTTATGCCAGGTACAGCTCCGATATCCAAAGCGCCATACCGACTAGCACCGACAGAGATGGCAGAGCTTAAGAAGCAGATTCAGGAACTTCTCGACAAGGAGTTCATTCGCCCGAGCTTTTCTCCATGGGGCGCGCCGGTCTTATTTGTGAAAAAGAAGGATGGCTCGATGAGGCTTTGCATTGACTACAGGGAGTTGAACAGGGTTACAGTGAAGAATAAATACCCACTGCCGAGGATTGAGTATCTGTTTGACCAGTTGCAGGGAGCTTCGATTTTCTCCAAGATAGATCTGCGTTCCGGTTATCACCAGTTGAGGGTGAGAGATGCTGATGTCTCAAAGACAGCTTTCAGGACTCGTTATGGCCACTACGAGTTCCTAGTGATGCCGTTCGGTCTGACGAATGCGCCAGCGATCTTCATGGATCTAATGAATCGCGTTTTTCAGCCGTACCTCGACCAGTTTGTGATAGTGTTCATAGATGACATTCTCGTCTACTCCAAGAGTCGGGAGGAGCACAGCAGGCATCTGACCACAATGTTGCAGACATTGCAGAAACATAAACTATTCGCAAAGTTCAGTAAGTGCGAATTCTGGTTAGAGAAGGTGGCGTTCTTGGGGCACATTGTTTCTAGCAGTGGCATTGATGTAGACCCGGCGAAAGTTGCAGCAGTCAGAGATTGGGTTGTGCCTCAGAATGCATCAGAGATCCGCAGTTTTATTGGGCTAGCAGGATATTACAGGAAGTTCATTCAGGGATTCTCATCCATTGCCGTTCCACTCACAGCACTGACCAAGAAAAATGTGAAGTTTGTGTGGAGCGAGGAGTGTCAGAAGAGCTTCGATACTTTGAAGCAAGCTCTTATCTCAGCACCCGTTTTGGCTGTACCGTCGGGATCCGGCGAGTTTGTCCTTTATATACCGATGCTTCGAAGCTTGGTTTAGGTGCAGTTTTGATGCAGCATGGGAGAGTGATAGCGTATGCTTCTCGACAGCTGAAAATTCATGAGAAGAATTACCCTACCCATGATCTGGAGTTAGCGGCCGTAGTTTTTGCTTTGAAGATTTGGAGGCACTATCTGTATGGAGAGAAGTGTCAGATCTTTACCGACCACAAGAGCCTCAAGTATTTCTTTACGCAGAAGGAGCTGAACATGCGTCAGAGGCGTTGGTTGGAGCTTGTGAAAGACTACGATTGTGACATTAGCTACCACCCGGGCAAAGCTAATGTAGTCGCGGATGCTTTGAGCAGAAAAGTCGCAGTGATGGCTCATTTGACGATTCAGAAACCTCTTCAGATTGAGATGCAGAAGTTTGATCTTGAGACTTACCCTCGAGGTAGAGTTCCTCGTTTATCTACCTTGACTATCCAGTCCTCTCTTTTTGACCGTATTCGCAGCGGTCAGGCAGCAGATGAGCAGTTGGCACAGTGGAAGAAGAGAGATGAAGCCAAGGGCAATGTTTTGTATACAGTCAGCGACGGTATTGTGAGATACCGAGATAGGATATGGGTTCCAGCAGTGATTCTATCCGAGCAGACATCTTATCAGAGGCCCATACGTCCCCGTACTCCATTCACCCTGGGAGTACGAAGATGTACAAAGATCTGCAGCTATTGTATTGGTAGCCAGGGATGAAGAAGGACATCAGGCGTTTTGTATCCGAGTGCCTGACTTGCCAGTTAGTGAAGGCCGAGCATCATAGACCAGCAGGTTTGCTCAAGCCTCTTCCTATTCCCGAGTGGAAGTGGGAGAACATTACCATGGACTTTGTGACCGGATTGCCGAGGTCAGCCAGAGGATCGAATGCTATTTGGGTGATTGTAGATCGTCTTACCAAATCAGCGCACTTCTTGCCTATTAAGACGACTTTCACCATGATTCAGTATGCAGAGCTGTATATCCGAGAGATAGTCCGACTCCATGGTATTCCGGTTTCTATCGTATCCGACAGAGATCCCAGATTCACTTCCTCATTTTGGAAGAGTTTGCATTCGACTTTGGGTACGAAGTTGCTGTTTAGCACAACTTTCCATCCGCAGACGGATAGGCAGTCAGAGCGAGTTATTCAGGTTTTGGAGGGTCTTCTTCGCGCTTGCGTCATTGATTTCTCTGGGAGTTGGGAGTCGAACTAACCATTAGTAGAGTTCACCTATAACAACAGTTTCCAGTCGTCTATAGGTATGGCTCCGTATGAAGCGCTGTATGGCCGCAAGTGTAGATCTCCTGTTCATTGGGATGAAGTAGGAGAAAGAGCAGAGTTGGGTCAAGAGATTGTTCAGCAGGCAGCAGATGTAGTGGTCAAGATCCGTGATAGGATGAGGACTGCTCAGAGCCGACAGAAGAGTTATGCCGATCAGCGGAGGAGAGACTTAGAGTTTGCAGTGCGCGATCATGTCTTCGTGAAAGTGGCACCTATGAAGGGTGTCATGAGATTTGGCAAGAAAGGGAAGCTCAGTCCGAGATTCATTGGACCGTTTGAGATCCTTGACAGAGTTGGGACGCTTGCTTATCGTGTGGCTCTTCCGCCGAATCTGGCCGGAGTACACAATGTCTTTCACGTCTCCATGCTGAGGAAGTATATGGCAAATCCTTCGCATGTGCTGAATTTCGAGCCGTTGCAGCTTACTCCGAACTTATCTTATGAGGAGAGACCCGTGCAGATCCTAGACAGACAGGAGAAGAAACTTCGGAACAAGCTCGTTAAGCGAGTCAAAGTCAAATGGCTCAACCATTCAGAGGAGGAAGCTACGTGGGAGTCTGAGCCGGAGATGAGAAGTCGATACCCAGAGTTATTCGGTGAGTTCTAATTTCGAGGACGAAATTTATTTTAAGGGGGAAGGATTGTAGAACCCGTAAATCAGTAGACATATAAGCAATGCATAATTCTAGATTTTTAAATTTAATTGACTTCATTGCATAATTATTTTAAATCCATTTATTTGAAGTTAATTATTCATTATTTTAGTTCAGTAGTTTGATTTTTAGCATTTCAGTTATTTTAGTGAGGCCGGACCGGAGTCGGAGTTTTGAGGTAGAATTTAAGATTCGAGAAATATTTCCAGAAGTTAATTTAGCTAGCAAGTAATTTCATTTAAGTTAGTAAGGGAGGTTTGAGGATTTAATTTAATTATTTGAGGTGATTAAGAAATGAACTCATTTAAGTTTTAAATTAAGGGGTTAGCTCACTAAATTATTTAAAGGATTAGTAAGGCTTTCAAGGATTATTAGTTGACTAGATAACCAACACTTTCCACTCATTTTATTAGCATGATTTCGGCCCCTTGGATTTATTAAGCAATTCATTCCAACTCATCAACTTTGACCAATTCTTTGCATGTAATTAGTAGGATAATTCTAGGATTTTTGGGAGCACAATTTAATTAAAAAAAATGGACATATCCTAGACTAGAAAATAAGCAAAAATCGGCCACTACCTCCTAGAAGCATCCACCAACTCATTTGATATCAAACCATAATTCAAAATTCAAAAATGGGAAGACTTGGTCTTGGATCTTCCTTATATCTTGCACCCACTTCCCTCACCCTCCTAACCATTTTTCCCCCATCTCCTTTTCGAAAATTCAGAGTGAATTCACACTCATTTTCAGTAGAAAAATCGTGAGTCTTAGCTAGAGGGAAGGCTAGAAAAATCGAGAGCAAGAAAGGTAGACAAGAAGCGCTCCATCTCCTCCGTGCCGCGTCGTCGTCATTTCGTTCGTTTTCTTTCGAAACGAAACCAGGCATGTCTAGATTCTTTCTAAACCTCAATCAAGTCATATTATCATTTATTTTTCAGTACATGATCATGTTTATTCAAGCAAAAATCGAGATCCATGTCCAAACATTTTGAAACAACACATGCAGAATTTCGGCTCTTCATGGCAGCTTCACATTTTCTTTTAGTTTTGATGGTTTCAGGTTGTGGTTCGACCCCAGGCTCCCAAGGCGGCTTATATACATGTAGTAGGATGCACTAGGACCATGTTGGTCCATTCAAACCAGCCCCATGCTTCCTGGAAATTCAGAATGACAGCAAGTTCCCATAGGCGCAGATTTGTGTTTCAAAATTTTCAGTTTGGTTGCCAAGGGGTTGGATCTGATCTTGGCTGCCCTAAGGGCTCTTAGCCATGGTTGGATCACTCCCCTAGCATGTCTAAGACGTGACTAAGTTGCCCTTTTGGTGGCTTGGTCCATGGCCCCTCGGTTTTTAATCAAAACATCAAAACAGCCCCTTTCCCCATTCGGCTTCTTCCTTTGTTCAGCATATGGTTTCGGTTTGTGTTTGCTTGGTGTGGATCTTGGTTGGCCTTTGGCCCTTAGCCACGGTTCATATCATGCTCCTAGATGTCTAGATCGTGCCATGGTCAATCAAATGGCCATTGGAATGACACGAGACATCGATCATAGCATAAACACTACACACGCACGCACGTTGCTCTCGGTTGGACCCTTCGGTTGAGTTTTGGTGTGATGCGGATTGTGGCTGGCCTAGGGCCCTTAGCCATGGTTCAAATCATTCCTTGGGATTTTGGTAAGAGTCTCTGGTCGGTGGTTCTCGCCCCTAATGGCCGATAGTCTCGAAAGCAACGCAAGTCTTGTAGTTGCGCAGCTGCTGGAAATTACAGCATGTTGCTGTGTCGTTTAGAAGGCTTGTTTGAGTTCTTGGGTTGCTTTTATCCCATGGCCTTGGACTGGACAGTGCCTCATTGAGTTGGGAAGGTCATGTTTTTGACCGTTCGTCATTCGGATCATTTTCGAGGTCGTACGAGAATTTACGGTGCAATGTGCCAAATTGACTCTCGAAAGAGCGTTTCGTGTTTTGGCCTCCATTCCACCTAGATTTCGACCCTATCATTTTAGGAGCATTATTTTATGATTTTTCAGCATATTTTAATCATGACTATACGTCGGTTTGGTGTCGGTTCAGGTTGGCTCGGAGTCATGATTAAATGCGAAGTCATTAGGCGTCATAGTCGCATCTTTTGAATGTAAATTGCATAGTTGGTCAAGTTTAAGCTATTGCATATCTTTCATGGCACAGTTAGGTTGCAGCGAGCCTGGGGACGATCCAATCCAATCCAGTTGGTAAAATTACAGGAATTTTCATTACGCCAGTTAATTATTTTACGTGCATTAAATAGAAAATGATTATTTTTGAGATTTATGCGATATGGCTTGTGGTTCATTCACTATGTGGGAGTGTTATTTTATACGGTCGCCAGTGACCGATCAGTTCAGTATGCTACCACCCGGTCGCCAGTGACCGGCCAGCTCAGTTCAGTTTCAGCCTCCCCGGTAGCCAGTTACCGATCAGTTCAGCTTAGTGCAGTGGCCACAGGCGTAAAACATAATCTCAACAGAAAATTTTATCAGTTATTTCAGTACAGGCTCCAAGGAGCAAACATTTTTTTTTTACTCGTTACCTGCGAGATATGCATGCTGAGTCTTTAGGCTCACTAGACTTGATTGTTGTAGGTACTGATGAGGCCAGAGCCGAGGGCGGGGACCAGTGAGCCAGCTTGGGTCGGCAGTAGTGGCACCCTAGGACCTCAGTGCAGCAGTTGTTATTTTATTCCGCAAACAATTTTTACCAGTCGTTGGATAATTTTCAAATTGTTATTGTTGGAAAAACTTTATTTTCTTCCGCTGCTATTATTTTAAACATTGAACTTGATTCCCCAGTGATTTTATGAATGAGGCCATTTAAGTTCTTTTAAAAAGAAAATTTTTAATTTTCCGCAAATTTCAAGAAAGGAGTTTTAGGCCCGTTACATTATCTATGCAACATGCATGGGTATACAGATAAAGATGTGCCAAAACAATAATTTCAAATATTATTAAAATAAAGATTGTTTATACATAGAGTTTCAATGTGAACCATTGGCCAACACTTGGCTCGACGGGCACCTACTCTAACACCTACGCACAACCAAGTTCGGCAAGAGTCGCATTATACCGTTGAAATTCTGTAAGTGGGTTTTTGTTATGTACTTTTCTTGTAAATTTAAAAGTTGTATATATATATATCATGACATGCTTTTATGTGAGCCCATTTGCGAAATATGCTATTTTAAAGTCTCTATAGATTTTCGATATGTTCGTTCTGGTTTCGATTTTCTTTTATTCCACCGAGTCCTTTCAGAATTATGTTAAGTTCTGTTCGATAAATCTTATTATGTGGTACACTGTTACAATTCGAGTTGGATATGGAACGACGATTGTAATTCTGTCTGGCCCCCATCAGTGTGTATAAAACTGTGTTTTGGATCCCAAAAGTATGTATAAAACTGTGTACTGTCCGGCCCCATAAATGGGTATAAAACCGTGTTCTGGCCTCACCCCTTAGAGAACTAACATATGTGAGGAAATTTTGATTGTGAAAAATGAGATGAGTAACAGTGCTATGTTTGTTATGATTTGTTCTGTCCAAATTGAGTGAAAATATATGCTTCATATTTCAAATTTTATTCAGTTCCATTATGATAAGTCAATGTAATAGGTTATGAAAGTCTGTTAAAAGATACCTTTAAAATTATCTCCATATGTAATTGTGGAAATCGATCGATCCCCACTTGTTGAGTGTTTCCCAAAACACTCACCCCTTACATCTTTCACCAGATAAGAATGAGGAGTAATTGAATGAGGAGGAACAAGAGGCGTTCTGTTGCTGGTGATCGTACCGAAATATCAAGGATCAAGATTTTATATTTTCTTTTTATTTCGCTTCCGCAAATATGTTGATGTAGTTTTATTCCATTGTCATTGTGAAGACAATATTTATTTATGAAATGACTTGTTTTTTTTTTTTGGTATTTGCTACGAGGCTTATTGTTTTCAAGTAATTGTTAAACAATTTCGGATGTCACAGATGCCTCGGTCTAGAGACGTGACATTTAAGTGGTGTCAGAGCCGCCATGTTCATAACCCGCTGGAAAAAGCATAGTGCATCCCAATCTGAAACGAACTTTCATTCTTTCCCAAAAACTTTTTCGAGAAACTCAAAATATATCCCTTCAATCGTTCTGCAAATTCATGTATCGAAAATTCGACGACAACTGTGTTTCCTTTTTTTGTGCCTTTCGATACTTTGTTACTGCTGAAATTTTTCCTCGTTTATTCTAAGAAATTGCTGCTCCACAAACCCGTTCTCAAGCTGCCCTTCGCATGCAACAGCTCATCATTGACAATCAAGCTAGAGAAATTGCGACTCTGAAGGCTCAACTCGCCAGGGAGAAACAAGAAAAATAGGAACTCATAGATATCAGGAACCTACTACAGATGGATGTGCAGCGACTCACTCATCACCTAGACTTGGCCGAAAGACAACTTCTTTTGGTACCTACTGATTCAGTCCGTATCGAGCGCCTAGCTACCTTGAACAGGGAGCTACTAGCAAGGGTTGAGACTGAGAGAGACCATGCTACTCGTGCTCATCATCGTCAAGAAGTAATCACTAACAATCAAGGATGATACATCTCTAAGCTTCATAGCGCCATGGATAGGCTCCAAGACCAAAATAATTATTTTGCATCCTGTGGTGGAGAACATGGAAGAAGAGAAGGAAGCACCTATGGAGGTGGTCGACATTGATAGTGACGATGGAGACATGATAGACTAGGCTAGACTAGTATGATGATTGTAATGAAAATATGCTTTGAAAAGCAAAGAAGTGTAACAACTTATTTCTAAATAAAAAATTCTATTATCCTTAAATTATTGTATTTACATATTAAAATTTTTGAGTATTTTATAAACCAATCAATAAAATTAATTTTCTTTTAACCTTTATAGGAAACAAACATAGACTCTCGAATCATTATAACTAAACTCCAAAAACAACTCCAAGCAAAGGAAGCGGAAATTGAAACATTGAAGGCGAAAAATGACAAGCACGAAAGAGATAATTACCAACTAGATGGAAATAATATCTGCATGGATAATGACCTGTACGAGGCACGTGAAGAAGTAAAAAGGTTACGAGAACACTTCAGACGCTATACCGCCTACCATCGTGAATCAGAACGGCAACACGAGATCACCAAACGAAAGTTGGACGAAGTGCAAGATAAGATTTTAATGCTCCAAATTCGGGATGACAGTCGACTCAAAACATAACGCCGCCTTGAAGAACAGATCGAAGAACATGAAGTTAATGAGAACTTAAACCAATCCATAATTCAACAGCTGCAAGAAGAAGTGGAAACATTGACAAATCACAACGCTCTTTTGGAACAACACATCAATCAAATATGAAATGGTATGTTCTATATAGAAAGATCTCATGGGTGAACTCGAAGAAAACCAAGAAGGAAACCCTATGGAAGAAGAAATTGACAAAGTTTTAGTGGATGGTGAAGTAATGGACGAGTAGAATGATCCCTAGGATAATCATCTATTGTATTTAGGTCAGTTAGGCTAATAATTTTGATATTAAAAGACTGATTGGGTGTATTTCAAAAATTAATGAAAATATTTATTTGATTATACATTGTTTCAAACAAATTAATGAAATATATGTTTATAGGAAATGGCGGGCAGACCACCCAGAAACAACCGAAACCCCCATGGAACCAATCAAAACAAAAATGAGAATCCACCCCATCACCAATGGTAAACCTTAGTCAAGAGGACATGATGGCAATAGAAACTATAGTAGCAGCAACATTGCAAGGAATTTTGAACCCAATTGCCAATGCCATGCAGCCACCACCAGAACCCCAACCTCGTGGCATTAAGTATCATTATGAATCCCTCCGAAATAACCAGGTCCCAACCATTGATGGAAATCCTGATCCAGAAGTAAGTCATAACTCGCTTAAGAATGTCGAAACTCAACTGCATCTATTCGAGGTACATAAACGACTTAGAGTTGAAGTTGTGACACTGTTTCTTGAAGATCGAGCACGCAAGTGGTGGGAAATAGTGCCACCATCCTTAGATGATATGGAACATATCACATAGCAAATCTTCAGAATGGAGTTTTTGAAGCAATAATACCCAGCAGTATTTCGTCTGCAAAGGGTAAGTGATTTCGAAAATTTTAAACATACATCGGACATGACCGTGATGGAGTAACATCAAAGTTCAATGATCTTGAAACCTGTGTTCCAACCATCATGTCAAATGAAACCTTGAAAATGCACCGATTTAAGAAAATGCTGAACAACCAAATTCAATCTGCTTTGGATGTATTCAAACCAAACAATTTTGTGGACTTAATGGGCACGGCGACGAGCGCACAAACATACATCAAGCACCGTGAAGAGGAGAACAAAAACAGGAGGCCCTTCATCAGTTAGTCTGCTCAAACTGGTCCCAAGTTCAAGAAGCCAAATAAATCAAGTTGTCCCTCAAAGGGAACCTTTACCAATGCCTTCAACAAGGAAGGAAAATGGTGTTCTACTTGTCGACATAATAATCTCATAGAATATCATAGGAAGACGGTGTTAGAGTAGGTGCCCGTCGAGCCAAGTGTTGGACGATGGTTAATGTTGAAACTCTATTTATAAACAATCTTTATTTTAATAATATTTAAAATTATTGTTTGGCACATCTTTATATGTATACCCATGCTAGTTGCATAGAGAAAGTCCTTGAATATACAAATAGAAGAAAGAATATGAGATGCTCATATGATGAATATCATAAAACTCATATTTTCAATACTGTATATTCTAAACAGTTCCTAGTCGATTCAGCCGCCGCTAAAAAGGATATTGGCCGCTCAAGTTCGAGACTAGTATCTGCAATCTGAGTACCATGTTTCATTGGTAGGGGAAATTGTGATATCCGAACATGCAGATATGTTCTCCTTGTTGAGTGCACTGAACAACCCACCATAAAGGACTTTCCAAGTGGTTCTCAGTTATCGAGTGCAAACGTCCTAGTTTATGATTGTACACCATTAGTCCTTATGATCCGGGACAACATTGAGACTCTATATGCTAGCATTGCACTTTGAATTGTTTACCGACTCTCATGGGATCATCAGGTGGCAAGGCTGGGTGTTTTGTCGAAACATATAAGAGTCGATGCATTGTAGTCGGGGATTCTCAGCTTACCTTCGGGTATGGATATCCTATGTGATCTCATGTATATGTAGTATGAAATCTCTTATCAGAGTATGTTGGTAATTATGAAAGGTGTTTCATAGATTACACAATCGATACAACTACGACATGACACATAGTATCGATTTATTGAAAATTCTCGATATACCAATAATTGTCGAATCGATCGGGATATATGATTTGAAGGGACCATACTGTACGCTAACCATAATTGAATGGTTCTTGCAGGCACTATCATTTGATACCTAGGGAATCATGTAAGCGATGCTGCTAGGCATTTAACATGATTGGTTGGGTAATATAAGACTTGAGTTCTGACGTTTTTATTATCAAGGAATTGATAATTAAGAATGGAGTAATTGGGGTATGCTCATATAAGGATATGTTTAGTCCCGAATCACACTGAGATGTGAACCAACGGCTAGTTGTATCATTGAACCATTGAGGGCCACACAAGTGCTAACTCTGTAGATCCCGTTGAGAAGTAAAAATAGGTCAATGTGTTGAACGGTTTATAAAGGAGTTTAAAAGCGCAAGGAAAATTAGAAGTATGACTTCTATAAGGGGAATGTGATTTTTAATTTTATGAAGTGTTCCTAAATTAAAAGTTGGCCAAATAAATAATGTATTTGAAAATTGTGATTTTCATAAACATTATTATGGACTAAATTAAATTAATTCAAGTGTTGAATTAATTAAACACTAGTGAACCTAGTAAAGTACAAATAATTAAATTAATTCAATCGTTGAATTAATTAAACAACAATGGGCCTTGTAGAGACTAATTAGAAATAATTATAAAACTAGTGGGCTTGAATAAAATCAAGTAAAGTTTAAATGGTCTCAAATGTGTTTAAGACATTTAAATAAAAGTCCATGGGCCTTGTAATTGTTTCAAACCCAAGTAAAAAGCATGCAAGAGAGATGAAGAGTTGGAGGTAACTTTTTCATTAAACAATACATGGCATGCCCATGCACTTCATCACTTTTTCATACACCAAGAAAAACACTCCTCTCTCTCTCCTCCAAGGCAATGGCCGAAATTTTTGTAGCATTATCTCCTTCATTTTTCTTCTTCAATTTTTGAAGATTGCACTCTCTTTTCAAAAGAAAAATCCTCTAATTTTTTTAGTGCAAAATTAGAGGGGATATTCCTTGTTGGTGATGGGCTTGATTTTGAACAAGGAGTACTCAAGGGAGGCTTGATGATTTATCTTGCCATTGAAGAGCTAAGTCGTTTACCACTTAGTTGGAGCCATCATCAATCATTTAAGATTGATAGGTAAAATCTTAAAACGCCCTGTGAATGTCATTTTGTGTTTTATTGTATTTGCTACACACTATAGCTTAGGGTGCTGCTAGAAACTAATTTTGAAACTTCTGTTGCGCAAGCGGGCACTTTAACCGATCCCCTTTCAAGTGGTATCAAGAGCTATTATTACTGTTTTGTGTAGCATATACATGATATTATATTGAGGTCAATTTCTAACCGCTTGAGGTAATTTATTACAACAAAATCAAGGTCGGTTTGGGGCGTTTTTTGGGCAGCAAGTTGCTGCCCATTTTGTGCAACTTGTGTAACGCCCCGAAAAAAATTTAAAGGTCCACGCGAACCACATGCATGCAATTATTAAATTCTTTGTGTATTTTAATTAAATGCTTTAGTTGCATTAATTATGTTGTGCATATTTGCATGTTTAAATTATATTTTCTACATTGTTGCATTAAACTGTATTTTTAAGGATTATTCAAGTTGCGATCGAGGAACGGAGACCGATGGCTAAAAAATAAAAAAAAATATTTTTATTGGTTAATTGTTTTTAATTATTTAAATTTTGGTTGATGAGTTTTATTATTTTTTAAAATAAGGGTTTCTGAGGTGATTTTATACGCCGGGACGTAAATTTTATCGGTGTTGATTTTTCAATAAAAATGCTAGCTTTTTGGCAACCCGGCTAATAAATTCACAAATTTATTTAAACAAAAACTTTGATAATATTTTATTAAAACCTAATTAAGACTAATGGACCTAATTATGAGCTTATTAGGCCTAAAGCCTTGTTAGTGAAATAATTAACTATATAATATTGCTAAACCCTACCCTAAACTCTTATTCTCCACGCCACTTGCCCTCCACCCATACAAAAATTTGCAGCAGCATACGCAAGCACACACGACACTTTCAAGGAGTAAAATAATCAAGGTGTTGAAGGAAAGCCATTGTGGGGACCCGGACGCTAATCATCTTTTAAATCGTCATTGGGACTAATCTGATCAATTATAATAAACAGGGTCTAAATTTTTTTTTTTTTAAACGAATCAAACTCCTATACATATCAGTATAAAAGTATAAATCTGATAAAACATACAAACATACACACTCAGGTTCAAAAACTACTATCAAGTGTTTAAACCCTATCTCTAGTCCAAGTCCGTAGTCTCCACTCTAATCTCGATCTGTCTTCACCTCTGTGACCCTGTACCTGCCCCACCTGTTGTCAAGTACACATACAAACAAGACAACAGCCGGATAACTCCGGTGAGATATAAATATCCCAGTATAAACAATGTATTAAATGCATTCATATAAAACATATATAAAAGCAGAACAAACATCAAAACATGTATCTAATCTGACTACATGAATCAATGACTCGTGATCTAATCTTATCTTATCTCAAATCTAGGGATCCCAATCTAATTTAGACTTTGGTATTCTGTATCGAGTGTCTACGATAGACGTCGATCTACATCTAAAGCTTTTCGATACACTGTAAGTCTAGAGTCTTATCGGTTCTGAGCAAGACTCGGCGGTTCTGCCCTAGCTAGGCTGATCTGCCCTAGACTCGGACTCTGACTTTGTTCTAAGTCAATACATTAACATATCAATCTGATAATCTGCAAATATCAATGCAATAAATAAAGTATTGATTTAGGGAAACTCAAGTCGAAACTAACTCGAGTTGTGCAATCCCGAATCAACATTTATTTATACCTTTCTTGCTGTCGATCTGATACAATCAAAGTCTCGACTCAAAGCCTGTCAATGTTCAATCTGGCAATGACAATATCAATATATTGTATCAATATTCTATTCAAATCAAAACATCTCTGTCTTATCAAATTATGACGGTACAACAGTACAATCTTGCGATACCGGTGATGCCACATCAGTATATACTAATTCCAATAACTTATAATCAACCACAGTGCAAATCTGACATCACATCTCAGTCCATTTAACTCTGAAATTCATAACAATTCCATAATCAATCTCTTTCTTAATCTGACTTCGATTCTATGATGTCTGCTATGTCAAGAGCACTATATATGAATCCCATTCAATTCTGACAATATCATAATTTCAAGACATGTCCAAACTTAATAAAACTTACGTCCAGTTGAAGCCTGCGTTGATAGGGACACAGTACCGAAGTCGGATTCACAATTGGACGGACGGATTGAACTACAAAGGCGTAAGGATTTCTGTAGCTTTCTCTCGTCCCTTTTCTTAATTTTCAAATGCTGAAGCTTGTATATATATATATATATTGCATGCAACCATAAGATACGTGGCATGATTTTTCATAAACCACGTCTCGCGCTCGGGCGGACATAAAGTTCCGCCCGGGCGCGCAACTCTCGGCCCTCCTGCGTAATTCAGTCGCGCTCGAGCGGACAAGGACTTCCGCCCGGGCGCGAAGTGTTCGACTTTCTTGCTCACTCATTGGCGCTCGGGCGGACAAAGACTTCCGCCCGGGCGCAACACTTCCGGCCTACATCTTAGCTTTTCATATTTCTTTGTCCAATCTGGTCTCGGAATGGCCCGGCTATAATTACATTAAAACATAATTAATAATCTCATATTAATAGAATCGAAATCTCGGGCATTACATTTCTCCCCCCCTAAGATACGATTTCGTCCTCGAAATCACAGGCCTTTTATTCGTATCAATAAGGAGTATATACAAAAACTGTATAAGAAATTTACATCATCGAAATAACTCTAGAGAATTCTTGTCTCATATCTGATTCAGTTTCCCAGGTTGCTTCTTCTACACCATGACGAGTCCATTGAACTTTCACAAGTGGAATCATCTTCGTTCTGAGCTGTTTTTCTTTGCGATCAATAATCTGAATCGGTTTTTCAACATAGCTCAACGTCTCATTCAGTTCGGTCTCGTCTGGCTGAATAGCATGTGAAGCATCAGGAAGGTATTTCCTTAATAACAATACATGAAAGACATCATGTATCCCGGATAATGAAGGCGGTAAAGCGAGTCGATAGGCACGATCTCCTATCTTCTCGAGAATCTCATAAGGCCCAATATATCGTGGAGAAAGTTTCCCTTTCTTGCCAAATCTGACAACTCCTCTGAAAGGTGAAATCGTCAAAAATACTCGGTCTCCTACCTCAAATACCAACGGTCTGCGTCGAACATTGGCACATTTGGCCTGTCTGTCTTGCGCTGCCTTCATTTTCTTTCGAATTAGCTTCACTTTTTCTGTCATATCTCTGATCATATCTGGTCCAATCTCAGGCACTTCAGAGATATCATCCCAATATAGAGGGGATCTACACTTCTTTCCGTACAACGCTTCAAATGGTGCCATCTCAATACTCGTCTGATAGCTGTTGTTGTACGAAAACTCACAAAGAGGCAATGCATCTTGCCAATTAGTGCTGAAATCTAGCACTACTGCTCTCAGCATATCCTCCAGTGTCTGGATAGTCCGTTCTGATTGTCCGTCGGTCTGTGGATGATATGCGGTACTCAAATGTAATTTTGTACCGAGAGCCTGCTGCAAACTCTGCCAGAAGTGCGAAGTAAATCGAGGATCACGGTCTGATACAATAGACTTCGGCACTCCATGCAATCTGACCACTTATTTGACATAGATCTCTGCCATCTGGTCAAATCTGTACGTCATCTTGTACGGAATAAAACATGCGGATTTGGTCAATCTGTCAATCACGACCCAAATCGCATCACAACCTTTGGAGGAACGCGGCAATTGCGTCACAAAATCCATGGAAATATGATCCCATTTCCATTCAGGAATGGACAAGCTCTGTAATAAACCTCCTGGTTTCTTTCTTTCTGCTTTCACCTGCTGGCAATTCAGGCATTTGGAGACAAATTCGGCAATGTCAGTCTTCATTTGTTTCCACCAGAATTGTCTTTTCAAATCGTTGTACATCTTTCTGCCACAAGGATGAATACTGAATCGACTGTTGTGCGCTTCTGACAATATCTGTCGTCTCAAATCTGAAACATTGGGCACAACCAGACGATTATTCACATACAAGACGTTATCACGTACCTGATACTCTAATCGATGTCCTGCTCTGACTATCGATACCGATTTTTGTATATTCTGATCAACGTTCTGAGCCGCTTTAATCTTCATAATCAGCTCTGGTTCTACTTGCACCGTATAGAGTCTCAACGGTCTATAATCTGTTTCAAATTCTAATCCCGACAAACAGCAGTCTTCTATCAAATTTGAAACACCAATCGTCGATAAGGATAAAGAACATACCTTTCGACTTAATGCATCTGCTGCTGCATTAGACTTCCCTGGATAGTATTTGATTTCACAATCAAAATCTTTAAGCAAATCAAGCCATCTTCACTGCCTCATATTCAATTCAGATTGTGAAAACAGATATTTCAAACTCTTATTATCAGAATATATCTCAAACTTTTCACCATAAAGATAGTGTCGCCATATCTTTAATGCAAAGACAATGGCTGCCAATTCTAGGTCATGAATTGGATAACGGGTCTCATGTGGTTTAAGCTGTCTTGAGGCATAACCGATAACATGCCCTCGTTGCATCAGCACACATCCCAACCCTCTGTGAGAAGCGTCGCAATAAACCACAAAGTCACCAGTACCGGAGGGAATAGTCAATACCGGTGCACTGGTCAACCTCTTATTCAACTCCAGAAAACTGGTCTCACATTCTTCAGACCAAATAAATGGAGCATTCTTCTGAGTCAGCTGAGTAATTGGTTTAGCAATACTCGAGAAATCTTTAATGAAACGACGGTAATATCCCGCTAAACCCATGAAACTGCGAATTTCGGGCACTGATGTCGGTCTTTGCCAAGAAATTACGGCTTCCACTTTACTGGGATCCACTGATATACCATCTCCAGATATAATATGACCCAAAAATACTACCTGTCTGAACCAAAACTCACATTTCGACAGTTTAGCATATAATTTCTCAGTCCTTAAAATTCGCAATACAGTTTTTAGATGATTAGCATGCTCACTCATATTCTTTGAATAAATCAAAATATCATCGATGAAAATAATCACAAAATCATCGAGATATTTCTGGAATATACGGTTCATCAATCCCATAAACACAGCTGGAGCATTCGTCAAACCAAAAGGCATGACAATAAATTCATAGTGTCCATACCTGGTTCTGAATGCTGTTTTTGAGATATCAGAATCCTTGACTCTCAGTTGATGGTATCCAGATCTCAGATCGATCTTGGAATACACCGAAGAACCTTGCAATTGATCAAATAAGTCATCAATACGAGGCAATGGATATTTATTCTTTATCGTTGCCTTGTTCAGTTGCCGATAGTCGATGCAGAGTCTCATCGAACCGTCCTTCTTTCTTACAAACAGTACTGGAGCACCCCAAGGAGACACACTCGGTCTGATGTACCCCTTGGCCAGTAAATCTTCAAGCTGGTCCTTCAATTCTTTTAATTCAACTGGTGCCATTCTGTACGGAGCTCTAGAGATCGGTACTGTACCGGGTATCAGTTCAATGCTGAAGTCTATCTCTCTGACTGGAGGTAATCCCGGGATCTCATCTGGAAAGACGTCGGCAAACTCACGTACTACTGGCAAATCAGCCAATGATGGACTCGACTTTAATAGATCTACTGAATATACAAGGAATCCTTCTGCTCCTTTCTGTAACAATCGAGTCATAGGTAATACGGATACTAAAGGAATTCTCGATCTAGAACCCTTACCGTAAAATTTTCACTTTTCAGCCATATCTGGTCTAAATCTCACTATCTTGTGGAAACAATCAACTGTTGCTCTGTACTTGGTTAGCATGTCAATAACGATAATACAATCAAAATCGGACAACCCAAGTACGATGCAATCTAATTCAATCTCATGCCCGTCATACTGTAGTACACAATGGTTAACCGAATTTACGGATATCAAACCCATCCCCAAAGGCGAAGAGACAGACACTACAGTAGCTAAAGACTCTACAGGCAATGCATGACTCAATGCAAATCGTTCAGAAATAAAAGTATGTGAAGCACCGGTATCAATCAATACATAAGCAGGGTAACCACATAAAGAACAGTTACCTGCCACAACGTCATCTGGTGCTTCCTGGGCCTGCTCCTCGGTCAAAGCGAATACTCTGGCCTGCTGTCTAGGAGGCTGACTACCACTCTGGCTACCTCCTGGCCTCTGCTGTGACTGAGCTGGCGCTGGCTGAAATGTATGAACAGCAGCTGATCGTCTCTCAGTCTGTGCTGCTGATCCTGATGACTTGGCTCCCTGAGATCTTTGGGACCCTCTCTGTGGACACACTTTAGCAAAGTGTCCCGGCTGTTTACAGATGTTGCAACTACCAGTCACTCCCTGGCATTGCTCAGTTGCATGTCTTCCTCCGCAAATCTTGCAATAAACTTCAGTGTAACTCAGGCTCTGTCTGGAACCACCGGAGCTAGAAGAACTGCTGCCAGGTTTCTTGAATTGCTTTTTCCTGGCTTTCAAAAATTCTTTCTTCCCTCCACTGCTGCTGCCACCCTCGAATCTGGGAGGTGGTTGCTGTGGTCTCGGTGCTGGAGGCACAAATGAAGCCCCTTTCTGTCTCATCAGACCAGTTTCTGCTCCCTTAGCTATGTTCAGGGCGTCAGTAAAGTTATTCGGTCGCCCGGTGTTCACCAATGTGAAAATATCTGGGTTCAAGCCATTGATGAACTGATCAGCAGTAGCTTCCTCGCTGTCAGCCACATGTGGAGCAAATTTCAACAAGGTGGAGAACTTGGACACGTATGCTTCTATGTTCATCTGTCCCTGCCTTAGATTAGCAAACTCCGCCCCTTTGTCCTTCCGGTACGACACTGGAAAGAATCGTTGATAAAATTCAGTTCTAAATATATTCCAGGTAATAGTCGTACCTGTGAAGGGGCCTAAAACTCCTTTCTTGAAAATTTGCGGAAAATTAAAAATTTTTCTTTTTAAAAGAACTTAAATGGCCTCATTCATAAAATCACTGGGGAATCAAGTTCAATGTTTAAAATAATAGCAGCGGAAGAAAATAAAATTTTGCCAACAACAACGATTTAAAAAATATCCAACGACTGATAAAATTGTTTGCGGAAAAAAATTAACAACTGCTGCTCTGAGGTCCTCGGGTGCCACTACTGCCGACCTAAGCTGGCTCACTGGTCCCCGCCCTCGGCCTTGGCCTCATCAGTACCTACAACAATCAAGTCTAGTGAGCCTAAAGACTCAGCATGCATATATCGCAGGTAACGAGTAAAAATCTGAATTTAAAATATGCATGAGTTAACATATCCTGTCCTGAGGCATACTGAAAATAATCTGTACTAAGCAATTATAATACGTGCATAACTGAACTGATAATCACAGTAAAAATGTTTGCTCCTTGGAGCCTGTACTGAAATAACTGATAAAATTTTCTGTCGAGATTATGTTTTACGCCTGTGGCCACTGCACTAAGCTGAACTGATCGGTAACTGGCTACCGGGGAGGCTGAAACTGAACTGAGCTGGCCGGTCACTGGCGACCGGGTGGTACCATACTGAACTGATCGGTCACTGGCGACCGTATAAAATAACACTCCCACATAGTGAATGAACCACAAGCCATATCGCATAAATCTAAAAAATAATCATTTTCTATTTAATGCACGTAAAATAATTAACTGGCATAATGAAAATTCCTGTAATTTTACCAACTGGATTGGATTGGATCGTTCCCAGGCTCGCTGCAACCTAACTGTGCCATGAAAAATATGCAATAGCTTAAACATGACCAACTATGCAATTTACGTTCAAAAGATGCGACTATGACGCCTAATGACTTCGCATTTAATCATGACTCCGAGCCAACTTGAACCGACACTGAACCGACGTATAGTCATGATTAAAATACGCTGAAAAATCATAAAATAATGCTCCTAAAATGATAGGGTCGAAATCTAGGTGAAATGGAGGCCAAAACACGAAACGCTCTTTCGAGAGTCAATTTGGCACATTGCACCGTAAATTCTCGTACGACCTCAAAAATGATCCAAATGACAAACGGTCAAAAACATGACCTTCCTAACTCAATGAGGCACTGTCCAGTCCAAAGCCATGGGCTAAAAGCCAACCAAGAACTCGAACGAGCCTTCTAAACGACACAGCAACTTGCTGAAATTTCCAGCAGCTGCGCAACTACAAGACTTGCGTTGGTTTCGAGACTATAGGCCATTAGGGGCGTGAACCACCGACCAGAGACTCTTACCAACATCCCAAGGAATGATTTGAACCATGGCTAAGGGCCCTAGGCCAGCCACAATCCGCATCATACCAAAACTCAACCGAAGGGTCCAACCGAGAGCATCTTGAATGCGTGTGTAGTGTTTATGCTATGATCGATGTCTTGCGTCATTCCAGTGGCCATTTGAATGACCATGGCACGATCTAGACATCTAGGAGCATGATATAAACCGTGGCTAAGGGCCATAGGCCAACCAAGATCCATACCAAGCAACAAAAGAAACGAAACCATATGCTGAAAAATGGAAGGGGCCGAATGGGGAAAGGGGCTGTTTTGATCTTTTGATTAAAAACCGAGGGGCCATGGACCAAGCCACCAAAAGGGCAACTTATTCACGTCTTAGACATGCTAGGGAAGTGATCCAACCATGGCTATAGGCCATTAGGGCAGCCAAGATCAGATCCTTCCTCCATGACAACAAACTGAATTTTTCGAACAACATTTTCTGCACCTATGGGGACTTGCTGTCATTCTGAATTTCCAGCAAGCATGGGGCTGGTTTGAATGGACCAACATGGTCCTAATGCATCCTACTACATGTATACAAGCCGCCATGGGAGCCTGGAGTCGATCCAATACCTGAAACTCACAAACCAAAAGAAATCGTGAAGCTTGCCAAGGAAATCGAAAATTCTGCATGTGTGGTTTCAAAATATTTTGACATGGATCTCGATTTTTACTTGAATAAACATGATCATGTACTGAAAAATAAATGATAATATGACTTGATTGAGGTTTGAAAGAAATGTAGACATGCCTGGTTTCGTTTTGAAAGAAAACGAACGAAACAACGACGACGCGGCACGGAGGAGATGGAGCGCTTCTTGTCTACCTTTCTTCCTCTCGATTTTTCTCCCTTTCTCCCTAGCTATTATTCACGTTTTTTTCTACTGAAAATGGGTCTAATTTCGGTGGGGAGGGAGTGTGATGGAGTGGTTATGAGGGGTGAGGAGGATGGTGCAAGATATAATGATCATATCAAGACCAAGTCTTCATGCATTTGAATTTTAAATTTTGAATTGATATCAAATGAGTTGGTGGATGCTTCTAGGAGGTAGTGGCCGAAATTTTGCTTATTTTCTAGTCTAGGATATGTCCATTAATTAATTAAATTGTGCTCCCAAAAATCCTAGAATTATCCTACTAATTACATGCAAAGAATTGGTCAAAGTTGATGAGTTGGAAAATGAATCTTCTAGCACTAAGGGTGGCCGAAAAATGCATGATAAAATAAAGGGAAATGTTGATTATCTAGTCAACTAATAATCCTTGAAAGCCTTACTAATCCTTTAAATAATTTAGTGAGCTAACCCCTTAATTTAATAACTTAAATGAGTTCATTTCTTAATCACCTCAAATAATTAAATTAAATCCTCAAACCTCCCTTTCTAACTTAAATGAACTTACTTGCTAGCTAAATTAACTTCTGGAAATATTTCTCGAATCTTAAATTCTACCTCAAAACTCCAACTCCGGTCCGGCCTCACTGATATAACTGAAATGCTAAAAATCAAACTACTGAACTGAAATAATGAAATAATTAACTTCAAACAAATGCATTTAAAATAATCATGCAACGAAGTCAATTAAATTTAAAAATCTAGAATTATGCATGGCTTATACGTCTACGGAAATACGGGTTCTACAATCCTTCCCCCCTTAAATAAATTTCGTCCTTGAAATTAGAACTCACCGAATAACTCAAGGTATCGACTTCTCATCTCCGGCTCAGACTCCCACGTAGCTTCCTCCTCTGAATGGTTGAGCCATTTGACTTTGACTCGCTTAACCAACTTGTTCCGAAGTTTCTTCTCCTGTCTGTCTAGGATCTGCACGGGTCTCTCCTCATAAGATAAGCTCGGAGTAAGCTGCAACGGCTCGAAATTCAGCACATGCGAAGGATTTTCCATATACTTCCTCAGCATGGAGACGTGAAAGACATTGTGTACTCCGGCCAGATTCGGCGCGAGAGCCACACGATAAGCAAGCGTCCCAACTCTGTCAAGGGTCTCAAACGGTCCAATGAATCTCGGACTGAGCTTCCTTTTCTTGCCAAATCTCATGACACCCTTCATAGGTGCCACTTTCACGAAGACATGATCGCCCACTGCAAACTCTAACTCTCTCCTCCGCTGATCGGCATAACTCTTCTGTCGACTCTGAGCAGTCCTCATTCTATCACGGATCTTGACTACTACATCTGCTGCCTGCTGAACAATCTCTGGACCCAACTCTGCTCTCTCTCCTACTTCATCCCAATGAACAGGAGATCTACACTTGCGGCCATACAGCGCTTCATACGGAGCCATACCTATAGACGACTGGAAACTGTTGTTATAGGCGAACTCTACCAATGGTAAGTTCGACTCCCAACTCCCAGAGAAATCAATGACGCAAGCACGGAGAAGATCCTCTAAGATCTGAATAACTCGCTCCGACTGTCCATCTGTCTGCGGATGGAAAGCTGTGCTAAACAGCAACTTCGTACCCATAGTCGAATGCAAACTCTTCCAAAACGAGGAAGTGAATCTGGGATCTCTGTCGGATACGATAGAAACTGGAATACCATGGAGTCGGACTATCTCTCGGATATACAGCTCTGCATACTGAACCATGGTGAAAGTCGTCTTAATAGGCAAGAAGTGCGCTGATTTGGTAAGACGATCTACAATCACCCAAATAGCATTCGATCCTCTGGCTGACCTCGGCAATCCGGTCACAAAGTCCATGGTAATGTTCTCCCACTTCCACTCGGGAATAGGAAGAGGCTTGAGCAAACCTGCTGGTCTCTGATGCTCGGCCTTCACTAACTGGCAAGTCAGGCACTCGGATACAAAACGCCTGATGTCCTTCTTCATCCCTGGCCACCAATACAATAGCTGCAGATCTTTGTACATCTACGTACTCCCAGGATGAATGGAGTATGGGGACATATGGGCCTCTGATAAGATGTCTGCTCGGATAGAATCACTGCTAGGAACCCATATCCTATCTCGGTATCTCACAATACCGTCGCTGACTGAATACAAAACACTGCCCTTGGCTTCATCTCTCTTCTTCCACTGTGCCAACTGCTCATCTGCTGCCTGACCGCTGCGAATACGGTCAATAAGAGAGGACTGGATAGGCAAGGTAGATAAACGAGGAACTCTACCTCGAGGATAAGTCTCAAGATCAAACCTCTGCATCTCAATCTGAAGAGGTTTCTGCATCGTCAAATGAGCCATCACTGCGACTTTCCTGCTCAAAGCATCCGCAACTACATTAGCTTTACCCGGGTGGTAGCTAATGTCACAATCGTAGTCTTTCACAAGCTCCAACCAACGCCTCTGACGCATGTTCATCTCCTTCTGCGTAAAGAAATACTTGAGGCTTTTGTGGTCGGTAAAGATCTGGCACTTCTCTCCATACAGATAGTGCCTCCAAATCTTCAAAGCAAAAACTACGGCCGCTAACTCCAGATCATGGGTCGGGTAATTCTTCTCGTGGATTTTCAGCTGTCGAGAAGCATACGCTATCACTCTCCCATGCTGCATCAAAACTGCACCTAAACCAAGCTTCGAAGCATCGGTATAAAGGACAAACTCGCCGGATCCTGACGGTACAGCCAAAACGGGTGCTGAGATAAGAGCTTGCTTCAAAGTATCGAAGCTCTTCTGACACTCCTCGCTCCACACAAACTTCACATTTTTCTTGGTCAGTGCTGTGAGTGGAACGGCAATGGATAAGAATCCCTGAATGAATTTCATGTAATATCCTGCTAGCCCAAGAAAACTGCGGATCTCTGATGCATTCTGAGGCACAACCCAATCTCTGACTGCTGCAACTTTCGCCGGGTCTACCTCAATGCCACTGCTAGAAACAATGTGGCCCAAGAACGCCACCTTCTCTAACCAGAATTCGCACTTACTGAACTTTGCGAATAGTTTATGTTTCTGCAAAGTCTGCAACACTGTGGTCAGATGCCTGCTGTGCTCCTCCCGACTCTTGGAGTAGACGAGAATGTCATCTATGAACACTATCACAAACTGGTCGAGGTACGGCTGAAAAACGCGATTCATTAGATCCATGAAGATCGCTGGCGCATTCGTCAGACCGAACGGCATCACTAGGAACTCGTAGTGGCCATAACGAGTCCTGAAAGCTGTCTTCGAGACATCAGCATCTCTCACCCTCAACTGGTGATAACCGGAACGCAGATCTATCTTGGAGAAAATCGAAGCTCCCTGCAACTGGTCAAACAGATCCTCAATCCTCGGCAGTGGGTATTTATTCTTCACTGTAACCCTTTTCAACTCCCGGTAGTCAATGCAAAGCCTCATCGAGCCATCCTTCTTTTTCACAAATAAGACCGGCGCGCCCCATGGAGAAAAGCTCGGGCGAATGAACTCCTTGTCGAGAAGTTCCTGAATCTGCTTCTTAAGCTCTGCCATCTCTGTCGGTGCTAGTCGGTACGACGCTTTGGATATCGGAGCCGTACCTGGCATAAGCTCAATGGAAAACTCCACCTCTCTCTCTGGTGGCATACCAGAGACGTCTTCGGGAAAAAAGTCTAAGAAATCTCTGACAATCGGAACATCTGAGGCTGACTGGCTGGGTTCCTCGGGGACAGATAAAAAGGTCGCTAGAAATGCCCGACACCCTCTATGCATGAGCTTTCTAGCCTGAACATATGGAATAATGCGCGGTAAAGGAAAGTACCTGTCCGGCTCAAATAAGAACTGCTCCATTCCAGGCGGTCGGACAAGAACGGATCTCCGCTGGAAATCTATCAACACTCTGTTCCTCAATAGCCAGTCCATCCCTAGGATGATGTCAAATTCCAGCATCGGTAGCACGATCAGATCCGCATAAACAAGATTACCGTGCAGCTCAAGGTCTATATCTCGGATAACATTGGTAGCTGCCATCTCCTCGCCTGACGGCAACACTACTGAAAAGGCTGTATCTAGCCCAATGGTCTGGATCTTGAGAAAGTTTGCAAAGACCTCCGAGATAAACGAGTGAGTGGCCCCTGAATCTATCAAGGCCTTGGTAGCGGAACCAGATATAAAAATTCTCCCTGAAAAAGCGGAGCTCTAAGTTGAATCCCACTACAAGATCTAAACTTATAGACATGCAAAGGTCTAGGTTCCTCTAGCTTAATTTCCCCGAAATAAATCAGAGTAGAGCATGCAATCCTATAACAGTTCTAAGTTCAAAAATCTAAATCCCGATTCCCAAAACGCTGAAATTCAAATAATAGCTTAAAGTTTAAAGGTACCTGTCAACAACATAGTCTTCGGGTTGGTTTCCGCGGCATGGAGAGCAAAAACTCTGCCTTGGGTAGGCAGATTCCTCTGAGGGCACTGCAGCAACATGTGGTCAGGACTGCCACACTTAAAACACTTTCCTGAGCCAGCCATACATGCTCCAGGATGGCGACGTGAGCACCTGGGACAAACTGGGTGCTCCTCCTGAGTCCTCGGGGCTGGGCGTCCCCGCTGCTGCTGCTGGCCTCGGTTCCTGGGCGGTCCATGAAAAGGCCTCTTATTCTGCTGCTGATGCTGATGAGGAGGAGGGCGGTGCGGTGCCTGGACTGGGCGCTTGCCCTGGCGATCCCTCTCGATATCCTGCAGATCCTGCTCTGCGGCTAAGGCCTTGGAGACGGCAACCTCAGTGTAACTCAGGCTCTGTCTGGAACCACCGGAGCTAGAAGAACTGCTGCCAGGTTTCTTGAATTGCTTTCCCCTGGCTTTCGAAAATTCTTTCTTCCCTCCACTGCTGCTGCCACCCTCGAATCTGGGAGGTGGTTGCTGTGGTCTCGGTGCTGGAGGCACAAATGAAGCCCCTTTCTGTCTCATCAGACCAGCTTCTGCTCCCTTAGCTCTGTTCAGGGCGTCAGTAAAGTTATTCGGTCGCCCGGTGTTCACCAATGTGAAAATATCTGGGTTCAAGCCATTGATGAACTGATCAGCAGTAGCTTCCTCGCTGTCAGCCACATGTGGAGCAAATTTCAACAAGGTGGAGAACTTGGACACGTATGCTTCTATGTTCATCTGTCCCTGCCTTAGATTAGCAAACTCCGCCCCTTTGTCCTTCCGGTACGACACTGGAAAGAATCGTTGATAAAATTCAGTTCTAAATATATTCCAGGTAATAGTCGTACCTCTATGCTCCATGGCTCTCTTTCTAGTAATCCACCAGTCCTTAGCAACATCGTGTAACTGGTGTCCAATCAATCGAACTCGCCTCTCATCTGTATACTCCAATGAGTCAAAAAGCATTTCAATATCATCAAGCCAACTCTCGCATTCCACAGTGTTCTCTGTTCCTTTCAAGGTTGGCAGGTGAAATGACTGAAATCTTTTCAGTAACGTTTCCATTGGAGTCGGTGTGACATCCATTGGAGGATTGGATGTACTTCTCTGTTCTGGTACGCGTCTCGGAGGCATATCTGAGAATCAAATAGATTAACAACAAATACCACAATTATGTTGCAATCCTCCTCTGATCATCTTACTGCTGATCTAGAATCAGTACTGATCCAATCTCAATAAAACATATTACTATATCAAATCAGATAAACAAGTAACATGTAATAAAGCAGTAAGACATGCTAGCATTCAAAAGCAGGAAAGAAATCCTCAATCTACCCCGCTCACTAGCCTCTTCTATCTCAATCTAAAGGATCTATCGCTCTGATAGCACCTGTTGTGGGGACCCGGACGCTAATCATCTTTTAAATCGTCATTGGGACTAATCTAATCAATTATAATAAACAGGGTCTAAATTTTTTTTTTTTTAAAACGCGGAAGTAATGGAATCAAACTCCTATACATATCAGTATAAAAGTATAAATCTGATAAAACATACAAACATACACACTCAGGTTCAACAACTACTATCAAGTGTTTAAACCCTATCTCTAGTCCAAGTCCGTAGTCTCCACTCTAATCTCGATCTGTCTTCACCTCTGTGACCCTGTACCTGCCCCACCTGTTGTCAAGTACACATACAAACAAGACAACAGCCGGATAACTCCGGTGAGATATAAATATCCCAGTATAAACAATGTATTAAATGCATTCATATAAAACATATATAAAAGCAGAACAAACATCAAAACATGTATCTAATCTGACTACATGAATCAATGACTCGTGATCTAATCTTATCTTATCTCAAATCTAGGAATCCCAATCTAATTTAGACTTTGGTATTCTGTATCGAGTGTCTACGATAGACGTCGATCTACATCTAAAGCTTTTCGATACACCGTAAGTCTAGAGTCTTATCGGTTCTGAGCAAGACTCGGCGGTTCTACCCTAGCTAGGCTGATCTGCCCTAGACTCGGACTCTGACTTTGTTCTAAGTCAATACATTAACATATCAATCTGATAATCTGCAAATATCAATGCAATAAATAAAGTATGTGATTTAGGGAAACTCAAGTCGAACCTAACTCGAGTTGTGCAATCCCGAATCAACATTTATTTATACCTTTCTTGCTGTCGATCTGATACAATCAAAGTCTCGACTCAAAGCCTGTCAATGTTCAATCTGGCAATGACAATATCAATATATTGTATCAATATTCTATTCAAATCAAAACATCTCTGTCTTATCAAATTATGACGGTACAACAGTACAATCTTGCGATACCGGTGATGCCACATCAGTATATACTAATTCCAATAACTTATAATCAACCACAGTGCAAATCTGACATCACATCTCAGTCCATTTAACTCTGAAATTCATAACAATTCCATAATCAATCTCTTTCTTAATCTGACTTCGATTCTATGATGTCTGCTATGTCAAGAGCACTATATATGAATCCCATTCAATTCTGACAATATCATAATTTCAAGACATGTCCAAACTTAATAAAACTTACGTCCAGTTGAAGCCTGCGTTGATAGGGACACAGTACCGAAGTCGGATTCACAATTGGACGGACGGATCGAACTACAAAGGCGTAAGGATTTCTGTAGCTTTCTCTCGTCCCTTTTCTTAATTTTCAAATGCTGAAGCTTGTATATATATATATATATTGCATGCAACCATAAGATACGTGGCATGATTTTTCATAAACCACGTCTCGCGCTCGGGCGGAAATAAAGTTCCGCCCGGGCGCGCAACTCTCGGCCCTCCTGCGTAATTCAGTCACGCTCGGGCGGACAAGGACTTTCGCCCGGGCGCGAAGTGTTCGACTTTCTTGCTCACTCATTGGCGCTCGGGCGGACAAAGACTTCTGCCCGGGCGCAACACTTCCGGCCTACATCTTAGCTTTTTATATTTCTTTGTCCAATCTGGTCTCGGAATGGCCCGGCTATAATGACATTAAAACATAATTAATAATCTCATATTAATAGAATCGAAATCTCGGGCATTACAGCCATCCTAGGGTCTCCTATGTTAGAGTTCCTCGCATCGTCAACGTTAAATCGTGCGTTTAATACGCAAAGACACGCCATAAATCTTTCTTTTCTCATCTTTCACACCATATTATGTGTTTGATACATGATTGCATGAAAAACATGATACACTTTTCATATTTTCGTTTTTATGGTTATACATGAACAAAACAAGAGTTTTTCTTTTTTAAAACTCCTCCTATTGATGCACAAAGGGGCTGCCATGGTAGGGAAACTTGAAAGGATGTTTTTCCACATGTTTATGGATCCATAGATGCATGTTGGAGGGGCTGGACAGTAGGGGTGCAAGATAGAACGAAAATTGCATGTTATTGGGCACTATGGTTTCGGTTAGGGAACTTAGGGGCTTGCGGCTCTTTTCTTCCGATAGGGCATGACCAGGGGACACTAGGGGATTAAGTGAGTATCCTAGAGAGGCTGCACTATGCTGGTTTAAAGGGCTAGGCAATCGGGCGATGAGGGAGGGTCGTGCATGGCTTGAAGGGTCGCGACAGTATAGTTTCGGCTTCTAGGCGTGGGAGGCTCGGTCCAGCAGGTTCCTTATGGGTTAGTCAGGGTCCTAGGAGGGTAAACTAAGGTCTGGACCCGTGTCTAAGGGGCTGGGGTCGAGGTTAGCTTAGGATCGAACAAAATATGGGCCAAGGTTTGTGCAGAAATTTTCAGTAGGTATCATAGGCTGTCCAGGGGCCTTAATTGGCTTGTATTGGCTTGAAAACAGTTTATTTAGGTGTTATTATGCTTTGGTTGAAATTGGGTAAAGTTTGGTTAAGTTTCAGGTCCATACGAGTCAAAACCGGGATGTACGTCTAAGTTTGAAAAACGATTTGGGAAATTAGTCGAGGGCATAAGTTTACGTCTATGAAATATTTTTGGGTTTATTTTAAGGTTATAGGTTTAGTGTGGAATGATTTTGGTCGTCGTTTCGAGGTCTAAGGATAAGTACGTGAAATTTTACGTCGAGGGGTAAAACGGTCTTTTTACACCTAAAAATTAGTAAACGTCATGGCAGTGCCCTGAATGCTGTTTTATGTGCTAATATGATTATTTTCTATAGCATATGTTTATGGAATTTTTATGTTAAAATGATATTTTAAACGTTTATGGGATTTTATATGTTAAAATGTCATTTTAAATGTTTATGAAATGTTCATGATTAAATTATGATTTTTAAATGTCTAAGGGATTTTTATGAATTAAGAAAGACATTTAAAAGACATGTTGCATGCTTGGTTTCAAAACAAAATGTTATGTTATGCATGATTTTTATAAAGTGATGAGAATGTAAATGTTGAAGGAAGTGAAGTGATTGTGACTAATTCGTTAATGTTGACGACGTTGTGAGGGTTATGGTCCTAGTGGGAGCCCGACGATCGTGTTTCCATCATTACGAATATGTGGTAACGGTTATGTGGTAACGGTTTTGTGGTAACGGAAGAATGGGAATATCGTGAGGGGAAAAGGCCTCAGAGGGAGCACATTTATGGGAAAAGGCCCCCGAGGGAGCCCTGACGATCGTATTTCTATTCGAATAATGATAGGCTTGGGCCCAGTTGACCGGTGAGAGTGTTGCTGGTGTCCCCTGCAGCCCAGTACTGTGGTTATATGTAGATAGATCCATCGACCTTCATGTCATGATCAGGAAAGTCACAATTAACGATCTGAATTCAACAAAAGAAAAGGAAAAAGGAAAGGAAAAGGAAAAATGTTTATGATCATGAAAAATGTTTTATGTCATGTTGAGGAAAAAGGAAAAAAGTTGAGGTTTATGAAATGCACGTCATGAAAATATTTATGCTTAAGTTTAGGCATCATGAAAATATTTATGAAAATGTTCATGTTTGAAGTTTATGCATCTTCATGAAAACGATATTTTAAGTACAAATATTTTTCACTGTTATATGTTGACTGTATTACGTATTACTTGCTATAAAGATGATGGTATGTTGAGTCTTTAGACTCACTAAGTGTGATGGATGCAGGTGAGTTTGAGGGAGGACTTGACGGGTGATTTAACTAGACTGAAGGCGCACACAACCCGAGGACAAGCGCATCTACTTTTTCCGCATTATGATTTATGACTCATGATTTATGTTAGAGATTTTTAAGATTATTTATTTATGCTTTTGTGTGGGGACCCAGACGCTAATTCATTCCTTAATCGTCTTTAGGAATAATTCAAACAATTATAATAAACAGGGTCTAAATTTTTTTTTCTAAAATACAAAGCAGAAACGTAATGTAATTCAATTCAAATTACATATTAAATTTAAACATACAAATCTTGTATTATCTACAAGAATTCAACTAGGTTCAACTATACATCAGTGCTGAATCCTAAGTTGCTTCGAAGCCCGGATCTCCACGCTATCTAGTCCAGCCTCATTCTTTTCTTGACCCTGATCCTATCCCACCTGTTGCCATGCACACATACAAACAAGACAACAGCCGGATAACTCCGGTGAGAATTACATTCTCAGTATAAATCATGTATACATGCAATCATAAAAATAATATAAAAGCATATAACAGATATGTCTAACATGTATTCAGATCAGAATATAACTCCATATCAAGAATAAATCCTATTCTAAACATGTACCATCATCAGGAACATAAATCAATATGTACCATATTAAGGAACAAACTCAACATAAATAAATATAACTGTCAATTTGACTCATGACTCCACATTTTAGACTAGACTCAATCCTAGTCTAGGGATCCCGGTTACCAGATGTGGTATTCCTATATCGACCAACAGTAATAGAAAAGACTCCAGTTCTATCCACGTCGATATAACCAAAACATCCAGATGTAAAGATGTCGGTATTCCTATATCGACCAACAGTAATAGAAAAGACTCCAGTTCTATCCAAGTCGATATAACCAAACATCTAGTGTCCTGACCTAACCGTCATGGACTGTGGTCCTATCGCCAATACACTATCTTGTGACATCGTGCAATGTGCCCATGGCGATCCCACCACTATCAGGCACTTCTGTCACAAGATTACTCGTCTAATACCTGCTGTCTATAAGTCAAGAGAACAAGTACATCAATCAAATCAATACAATAAGGTAAAGTATGTGATTTAGGGAAACTCGAGCCAAACCTCACTCGAGTTGTGCAATCCAACTTAACATTAATTTATACCTTTATCTTCTCGGTCCGAAGAAGACGAAGTATTGAAGTCAACTCTGTCCATACCCAATCTGATAATGACAATCGAGTAGATACAATATCAGTATATAACTCAGTTCAAAACCTGTTCTGATTAATACTCAAATCAAAACATAATCTGATCAATGCCAATCGACATATGATACCACAATACAATCTCAACAAATACCGAGTCTGATCAATAACAATTTACGGATGTTTCGATGGTATAACAATGCAGTTTCGATAACCCCGTCAATTCCAACACCACAGATATAATACCAGAACTCATAATCAATATCGGTGCAACTCATAATTTCAATAACAATACAAATCTGATATCGAATCTCAATTAATCAATTCCATAAATCATAACAATTACATAACAAGTCCGTTCTTTAATCTGACTTCGATTATACGATGTCCACTGCATCAGAAACACCATATATGATTCCTATTCAATTCTGACAACATCATAATTTCAAATCGTATCTAAACGTAACAAAACTTACGTCCAGTTGTAGCCTGCGTTGATAGGAACTCGGTGCTGAAGTCGGATTTAAAATCGGACGGGCGGATTTTGCGTAACACTCAAATTCTCACCTGAAAGGAATTGGAGTTTCTTCCCTCGTTTTTCTTCCGACTTCTGAAGAGAATTCGCATGCTTATATATATATATGTACATACCATGCATGCAGCAAGGCAAGTGGCGTCGTGCATGTTCTGCACGTTGCGCGCATAGTCGCGCATATGCGTCGGTTGTTCGGACCAGCATTTCGTCTTCTTGCGCATGCATATGCGCCAATAAACTCCGCACATATGCGCCGAACATTCTGCCCATCACGCGCATGTGCACCATCTACGTCGCGCATATGCGCTGAACTCTCTGGAATTCTCCCTTGGCTTCTCGCATGTCTCGCGCATATGCGCGCCTTCTGCCGCGCATGTGCGCCGAACTCTCTGGACGTTCCGCGCATGTGCGCGCATTCAAGCCACGCATGTGCGCGCATGGTTCTGTCTTTCTCGCGCATGTGCGCCCATACATGTCGCGCATATGCGCCGAACTCTTCTTGCACAAAATGTCAAATCTTCTTTCGGTTCTCCTGGTCTGATCCGTTTCATCCATAATCATCTCAATTAATCAATAAATCATTTCAGATTAATCTCGGATTACAGTAATTAAAATCTCGGGCCTTACATTTTGAAAGGGGATCGGTTACGGTGACCGGAAGCGCAACAGAAGTTTAAAAATCGAATTTTTACAACAAAATTTTCGGCCACCATTATATTGTGTGTAGCAAATACAATAAACACCAAAATTTCATACATAGGGTGTTGAGAAAATCGTTACCTATCAACCTCTTGAGGTTGATGATGGCTCCAACTAAAGTGTAAACACTTTAGCTCTTGAATGGATAAGTTGATCTACAAGCTTCCTCCTTTCCTTCAAAATCAAGCCCACCACTTAAAATCTAGAACCATTCTTATTTTGCACTAGAAAAATAAGAAGATTTTTCAAAGAGAAGTGTGTATTTTTCTTTAACAATTGAAGAACACAATGAGAGAAAAATTTGAGAGAATTGCTCTTTGAATTTTCGGCCAAGGTGTTGTAGAATGGGGGGAAGAGAGACTAGTCTTGGTTTTGGGAAAAGGTGTTGCAAAAAGTTGCATGTCATGCCCATTTTTTAATCAAAAGTATTCCCCAACTCTTCACCTCCCAAGCATGCAATGTGACTTGGGCGTGTAACTATTACAAGGCCCATGGACTATTTAAATGGTCTCAAACATATTTGAGCCCAATTAGACTTTACTTGATTTTACTCAAGCCCACTAGTTAAATAATTATTTCTCATTGGGCTCTACAAGGCCCAATGTTATTAATTCAACACTTGAATTAATCTAATTATTTGGACCCTACTAGGCCCACTAGTGCTTAATTAATTCAACACTTGAATTAATTTAATTTAGTCCATAATAATGTTTATGAAAATCACAATTTTCAAGTACATTATTCACTTGGCCTACTTTTAATTTACGAACACATTCATAAATTAAAAGTTACATTTCTTTCATAGAAGTCATATTTCTAATTTTTCTCAATGCTTATAAACTCATTTATAAGCAGTTCAACACATTGAACTATTTTTACTTCTCAACGGGATCTAGAAAGCTAGTACTTGTGTGGCCCTCAATGGTTCATTGATACAACTAGCCGTGGGTTCACATCTCCATGTGATTCGGACTAAACATGTCCTTATATGAGCATACCTCAATTGCTCCATTCTTACTTATCAACTCCTTCATAACAAGAACGTCAGAACTCAAGTCTGATAGTACCTAACCAATCATGTTAAACGCGTAGCAGCATCGCTTACATGATTCCCTAGGTATCCCGATCGATTCGACAACCATTGGTTTATCGAGAGTTGTCAATGAATCGATACTATGTGTCATGTCGTAGTTGCATCGATGGTGTAATCTATGAAACCCATTTCATAATTACCACCATACTCTGATCAGGATTTCAACCTACATACACATGAGAACACATAGGATATCCATACCCGAAGGTAAATGGTGAATCCCCGACTACAATGCATCGACTCCTATATGTTTCGACAGAACACCCAACCTTGCCACCTGATGACCCCATGAGAGTCGGTAAATAAGTCAAAGTGTAATTCTAGCACATAGAGTCTCGATGTTGTCCCGGGTCATAAGGACTAATGGTGTACAACCATAAACTAGGACTTTTCCACTCGATAAGTGAGAACCACTTGGAAAGTCCTTTAAGGAGGGTTGTTCAGTGCACTCTACCAGGAGCACCTATCTGCATGCTCGGAGATCACAATGTCCCCTACCAATGAAACATGGTACTCACATTGCAGATACTAGTCTCGAACTCTAGCGGCCTATATCCTTCTTAGCGGCGGCTGAGTCGACTAGGAACTGTTTAAAATATACAGTATTCCAAATATGAGTTTCATGATACTCATGATATGAGCATCTCATATTCTTTCTACTATTTGTATATTCAAGGGCTTTATCTATGCAACTAGCATGGGTATATAGATAAAGATTTGCCAAAACAATAATTTCAAATATTATTAAAATAAAGATTGCTTATACATAGAGTTTCATTGTGAACACTCGGCCAACACTTAACTCGACGAGCACCTACTCTAACAATCTCCCACTTGCACTAGAGCCAACTACCCATATGCTTCAAACCCATTGATTCACGATGCATCTCGAATAATGGTCTAGGTAAAGGCTTAGCTAGTGGATCAGCAACATTATCTGCGGAGCCGACTATGTCAATCAACACTTCTCCTCTTTCCACAATCTCTCGGAGGATGTGGTACTTTCTCAATCCATGTTTGGACTTCTGATGAGACCTTGGCTCCTTTGCTTGAGCTAAAGCTCCCGTGTTATCACACAACACCGGGAGAGGAGCAACTCCATTAGGAATGACGTCCAACTCTTAGACAAAATTCCTTATCCAAACAGCCTCCCTTGCTGCATCTGATGCAGCAATGTATTCGGCCTCTGTGCTGGAATCCACAGTATTGTCTTGCTTGGAACTCTTCCAAGAGACAGCAGCACCATCGAGCATGAATACAAACCCAGAGGTTGACTTCGAGTCATCGATATTGCTTTGGAAGCTAGAGTCGGTATAGCCTTCCAATTTCAGTTCTCCACCCCATAGACCAAGAACAATTTATTGGTCCTTCTCAACTACTTGAGGATGTCTTTCACAGCTTTCCAGTGTGGAAGACCAGGGTTCGATTGATATCTACTCAATACACTTAGTGCAAAAGCCACGTCAGGACGTGTAGATATCATCCCATACATGATGCTACCAATAGCAGATGCATAAGGAATGCGTGTCATCTCCGCTATCTCTGCATCAGTCTTGGAAGACAGATTTGGATAGGGACACGCCATGACACATTGGTAGATGTCCTCTCTTGGACTCATCCATCGAGAACCGCTTCACGATGGTATCAATGTATGTGGACTGGGTGAGACCAAGCAATCTTTTCGATCAATCTCTATAGATCTGTATTCCCAATACAAAAGATTGTTCACCCAAGTCCTGCATCGAGAACTTACTCGCTGACCATATCTTAGTTGATTGCAACATTCCTACATCATTACCAATGAGTAGAATGTCATCAACATACAACACCAGGAATGTCACAGCACTCCCACTGACCTTCTTATACACACAGGGTTCCTCAGGATTCTTAGTAAAACCAAACTCTTTGATTGTACTATCGAATCTAAGGTTCCAACTCCTAGAAGCCTGCTTTAGATCATAAATAGATCTATGAAGTTTGCATACCATATGCTCACTTCCGACAGATGTAAACCCTTAAGGTTGAGACATGTAAATCTCTTCCTTAATATCCCCATTAAGAAAGGTTGTCTTGACATCCATCTGCCATATCTCATAGTCATACCATGCAGCTATGGCTAGCAAAATCCTTATGGACTTGAACATTGCAACTGGAGAAAAGGTTTCCTCAAAGTCAACTCCTTGTCTTTGAGTATATCTTTTTGCAACCAATCGCGCCTCGAAGGTCAATACCTTCTCTTCCGCCCCAAGTTTCCTCTTGTAAATCCATTTACACCCTATGGGAACAATTCCCTCAGGTGGATCCACGAGATTCCACACTTGGTTCGAATGCATGGAATTCATCTCAGATTCCATAGCTTCAAGCCATTTGGATGAATCGGCATCAGATAACGCTTCTTTGAAGGTCCTTGGATCACATTCAAGGTTAGGCTCATCATGGCCCTCTTCAAGAAGCAGACCATACATCATAGGTGGTCTCGAGACTCTCTCGGATCTTCTAGGAGCTCGTATCTCCTCTCTTGGCTCCTCGGGTGTGGGTTCCTACAGCTGTGGGTGTCTCTCGAACCTCTTCGAGTTCTATCATCTCGCCTTTTCTATCTAATAGAAATTCCTTTTCCAAAAAGGTTGCATTCCTATAAACAAACACATTTGTTTCTTGGGGATGATAGAAATGATATCCAACTGAATTCCTTGGATATCCCACAAAGTAACATAAAATGGATCGACAATCCAATTTATCTTCCACTACCTGCTTCACATAAGCAGGGCACCCCCATATTCTAAGACAAGAATATTTGGGTGGCTTACCCATCCATATCTCATATGGTGTCTGCCTTTGAATGGACATTTAATGGAATATCTTTCAATTTTAAGTTATAGAGATCGTTTTCAAGTTCATCAGTACCAATCAAACATTCATTCATGTAAATGTTGCAAACACCTTTGCAAAATAAAAAAGAATATCCATTTTTATCAGCATAGAAATGAAACAATGTTTTTCACAAAATTAGGTACAAACAAAACATCTCATAAAATTAACTTAAAACTGTTGTTCAACAATAAGTAAACATCTTCAACAGCCTTGGCAGCAACTCTTGCCCCATTGCCCCTCCTTAAGAAGGTCACACCTTCCCTAAGCTTTCTACTTCTTCCCATCGCCTGCAAATCATTACAGAGATGTGAGCCACATCCGGTATCCAATACCCAAGAAGTAGAGTTAATTGAAATGTTTACTTCGATATAGAACATACCGTTTCCAGAACTCTTCTGGGCCAGATATTCCTTGCGATTTCGTCTCCAATGTCCAGGCTTCTTGCAGTGATGACAAACATCACTAGTCTTGTTAGCCTTAACTGGTGTGGCTGCCTCAACGGGATTCGGAGATTGCCTCATCAAGGGCACGTTCTTCTTGGGACGTTAGAAAGAACGCTTCTTTCCATTCCCATGTGGATCAATCTTCCTACCAGATGAAGAACCCACATAAAGAACCAACTTCTCTTTATTGATGATTGATTCAAACGTAACAAGCATATTCACCAACTCCGCAAGGGTCGGCTCAGTCAGTGTATATGCTACCCTTTCCGAATTCAAGATGATTTTTAGGTTTCTTAGCCAAGTGAGGTAATTAGGTCCAGTTAATATGTGTTAGTCGAGTATTACGGATATCGGATTGCGAATCGAAGACATTGTCAATTTGTACTGAAAAGTAAAAACAGATAAATGTTGATGACTATTTAAAATATTTAGTAAGATATGAAGTTTGGACTTTTACTTCATAAATATTTGCTCCCACTGTTTTGACATCTTTCACTACCCTCTAGTGAAAACGGGAAACTCCATTCCTCAGTAGGTACGTAAGGTCCAATTAGCGAATTATGATCCCGAATAATATCAGACAATCACAATTCCTAAAAGGTAGTTTCCAATTGCATCACAATGCAACCCTCTACGTAAACTTTTGTCTCACGTTTGATTAGGACCCAATAATATGACGTCCTTCATCTTCACGTGTCAAGCCTTGCCCATCGATGTTGAACCTTAATGGACGATCGCCATGAGTTTCCCAATAATATGAGCCTAAATCATGGGAGTTCCATGTAGTTCACATCACCATGTCAATGGATGTCACAGCTTTCCGGCACCCAGGGTCCCCCCAATAATATGAGCCGAGCCCCGAGTACGGGTAGCGTTCATCATGCACCCATTGTCGATGGAAGACATGGAAATTATAAACAAATTTATAATTCCCCTTTTCGGGCTTGATATTAATTTTTAATCTTATTTAAAATGAGGGTTTTTAATTTTGAAATGTCTCATCATTAATTTTATTTAAAAACTCGCCATGTTTGATCGTATGTTTGCCGGATTCATGCAACTTTGTTATTATCATAATAATAACGCACATGCTCATTATTTATAACATATCATGCATATATTATAAACAGTAAACAAACAAGGATGATCAATCGCCCCAATACTAATGGCCCGTGTGAGCTAAACACGGGCCTAGGTCCAATCCTAGAAAATGCAAGGGATGCAAATGCAACTATTACAATAGCTTCCAATATTTACATGTCTTCGATCTTCATAATCATCATGGCCACCATCTTCCAATCTTGATCATCCACTATACTAATATTTACAAATAAATATCCATGGCAAATAGGGATACATCTCATGGGGTGGGAACGGGCAATAAACCAAGCCCACTTTATAAATTGATAATTATTACAATCATTCAACACAAAATATCCTAGCATACACCTAGCAAATTGGGCTTGGGCTTTTGATCATCCTTCATGCATAATATCACATATCATACTCCATCAATTAATTACTACAATAATTAATTGATCCAATATTATATATCTTGATCCAATCACTAACCGCCACGATTATAAACTAAATTAACAAAGCATACAAACACCTCTGTCTACTTTCCAATTAATTTATTTATAACCGAATTTCTTATAAATCACAATTTACTTTAAATAATTAAAGTCCAACTTCAATTATTTATTTTATGAGAAAAATTGGCAACTTTTGTAATTTTAAACTTAAGGGCCCAAAAACTTATTTTTCACCAAAAACATTTTGGCCCATTTAAAATTCACAAATATGTTAGCCATCCAATAACCCAACAACTCAAGGCCCATGACATTTTGATATTCCAAAACACTTTTGGAAACCCTAGTCGTCATCGTCTTCGCCGGAGCTCCGTCGCCAGATTCCGGCAACAAAAAAATTTTTTTTTTTATTTTCGATAGAGGGGTTCGGGCAGCCTCTCGGGCTGCCCTTGCTGCCCGAAACGAGCAGCCCCTCGGGCAGCCCGAGCTGCCCGAAATACCCCTTTGTTATGCATTGATTTTTGTTGCAAAATTCATTCTCATGCGGTTAGAAATCAATCTCAATATAATATCTTGTAAATGTTACACAAAATCGTAACCATAGCTCTGATACCACTTGAAAGGGGATCGGTTACGGTGACCAGAAGCGCAATGGAAGTTTAAAAATTGAATTTTTACAAGAAAATTTTCGGCCACCATGATATTGTGTGTAGCAAATACAATAAACACAAAAATATCATACATAGGGTGTTGAGAAAATCGTTACCTATCAACCTCTTGAGGTTGATGATGGCTCCAACTAAAGTGTAAACACTTTAGCTCTTGAATGGATGAGTTGATCTACAAGCTTCCTCCTTTCCTTCAAAATCAAGCCCACTACTTGCAAGCTAGAACCCTTCTTATTTTGCATTAGAAAAATAAGAAGATTTTTCAAAGAGAAGTGTGTATTTTTCTTCAACAATTGAAGAACACAATGAGAGAAAAATTTGAGAGAATTGCTCCTTGAATTTTCGGCCAAGGTGTTGTAGAATGGGGGGAAGAGAGACTAGTCTTGGTTGTGGGAAAAGGTGTTGCAAAAAGTTGCATGCCATGCCAATTTTTTAATCAAAAGTATTCCCCAACTCTTCACCTCCCAAGCATGCAATGTGACTTGGGCGTGTAACTATTACAAGGCCCATGGACTATTTAAATGGTCTCAAACATATTTGAGCCCAATTAGACTTTACTTGATTTTACTCAAGCCCACTAGTTAAATAATTATTTCTCATTGGGCTCTACAAGGCCCAATGTTATTAATTCAACACTTGAATTAATCTAATTATTTGGACCCTACTAGGCCCACTAGTGCTTAATTAATTCAACACTGAATTAATTTAATTTAGTCCATAATAATGTTTATGAAAATCACAATTTTCAAGTACATTATTCACTTGGCCTACTTTTAATTTACGAACACATTCATAAATTAAAAGTTACATTTCTCTCATAGAAGTCATACTTCTAATTTTTCTCAATGCTTATAAACTCATTTATAAGCCGTTCAACATATTGAACTATTTTTACTTCTCAACGGGATCTAGAAAGCTAGTACTTTTGTGACCCTCAATGGTTCATTGATACAACTAGCCATGGGTTCACATCTCCATGTGATTCGGACTAAACATGTCCTTATATGAGCATACCCCAATTGCTCCATTCTTACTTATCAACTCTTTGATAACAAGAACGTCAGAACTCAAGTCTGATAGTACCCAACCAATCATGTTAAACGCCTAGCAGCATCGCTTACATGATTCCCTAGGTATCAAATGATAGTGCCTGCAAGAACCATTCAATTATGGTTAGCGTACAGTACGGTCCCTTCAACTCATATATCCCGATCGATTCGACAACCATTGGTTTATCGAGAGTTGTCAATGAATCGATACTATGTGTCATGTCGTAGTTGCATCGATGGTGTAATCTATGAAACCCCTTTCATAATTACCACCATACTCTGATCAGAGATTTCAACCTACATACACATGAGAACACATAGGATATCCATACCCGAAGGTAAGCGGTGAATCCCCGACTACAATGCATCGACTCCTATATGTTTCGACAGAACACCCAACCTTGCCACATGATGACCCCATGAGAGTCGGTAAACAAGTCAAAGTGTAATTCTAGCACATAGAGTCTCAATGTTGTCCCGGGTCATAAGGACTAATGGTGTACAACCATAAATTAGGACTTTTCCACTCGATAAGTGAGAACCACTTGGAAAGTCCTTTATGGAGGGTTGTTCAGTGCACTCTTCCAGGAGCACCTATCTGCATACTCGGACATCACAATGTCCCCTACCAATGAAACATGGTACTCACATCGCAGTTACTAGTCTCGAACTCTAGCGGCCTATATCCTTCTTAGCGGCGGCTGAATCGACTAGGAACTGTTTAGAATATACAGTATTCCAAATATGAGTTTCATGATACTCATCATATGAGCATCTCATATTCTTTCTACTATTTGTATATTCAAGGGCTTTATCTATGCAACTAGCATGGGTATATGGATAAAGATTTGCCAAAACAATAATTTCAAATATTATTAAAATAAAGATTGCTTATACATAGAGTTTCATTGTGAACACTCGGCCAACACTTGGCTCGACGGGCACCTACTCTAACACATTTCTCCCCCTCTAAGATATGATTTCGTCCTCGAAATCACAGGCAATCAATTCAGATAAGGAAGAAATTTATAATAGAGGTTAATTCAGGAAAACTTATTCATAAAATCATTCTGAAATCTCAATCTTATATCAGATTCTGTCTCTTTTAATGCCCTGCTAACTTTACCGTATTTCCAACAACAGAATAGTCTTCATTCTGAATTTTAATTTTTCCACGCATCCCTGATTTCAATTTGAAGAAGAATTCAAGAAGTATAATATCATAATACCCTTCGAAATAACTCTGACAGAATCAATCTCACAATACTGGTTATACAACATCCGTATATACCAATCAACAGCTCATGCCAAATCAATATCATCAGCTGTTATCAAATTCAATCTCAGATATCACCGTAATATCATTCCCATACGAAGGAAATCCGCAGTTCTCACTGTACAATACCTCGACTAGAGCTATCACGATACTCATCTAATAGCTATTATTGTACAATAATTCATAAAGTGACAAGACATCAGGTCACTAGTGCTAAAATCCAGCATTACAGTTCCTGGATATCATCCAGTATCTAGATAGTTCGCTCCGACTATCCATCAATCTATAAACCATAGATGAAAAATCATGCTATACATTCTGTTAAAGGTACGAAATCAACCAAAAATCACGGTATGATATAATCAACTCTAGCATTCAATACAATCTGACCTCTTTTCCGACATATCTCTCAGTCGTCTTGTCATATCTGTACGTCATCCTGTACAATATACATATGCAGATTTGAACAATCGTTCAATCATAACCACATCCTAGTACATTCTTGGCACGATTTCGGTAAGTCTATCACCAGATCCATAGAATTGTACTCCTATTTCTATTCAGGAATCGATAATCTGTATAACCAATCTCCTGGTTTCTATCTTCCTGTCCTCATCTGTCAGTGATTTAGACATTTCAATACCAATTCTGACATAACTGATTTCGTTTATTTACATCAAAACTGTCCGTTCGAATTATCACACATTTCCTGTTACCAGAATAATACTGAATCTACTACTGTGTGCATCTAACACTACCTGTCATTTCAAATTCGAAATATCTGGCACAAACAAATCAGCTAATTATATAAAATAAAGCATTACCTACCTAATATTCTGATTGACACACTGTTCTGACTATCGAAATCTAGTTCTGAACAATCTGATCAAACCTCGGAACTGCTGTAATTTTCAACATCAGCTCTGAGACGGCTTGAACGTTCTGCAGTTCTGCCATTATTAATGTCGTTTTCAGCCACTGATCACTGTCTCAACTGTGCTACAATCAATCAGTATACTATCTTCAGATATCACAGACTCTGCATACCATCTGTTGTAATCTTGATTCATAGCCGAACAATTCTGTATACAACAATCTCAGTTCCCAGAATATTCAATACAAATTTCAAATGTTCGATTCAATCAATCATACGCTGCGAATATATCAAAACATCATAGATAAAACGAGCATAAGGTCATCAGAACACTTCGGAACACAGGATTTATCAACCCATACACAGGACTGAAGTATTTCACAGAGAAACACATAATCAGATTAACTCTAACTCTCAAGCAGTAAATCTTCTAACTGACATTTCAATTCTTTCAATTCAATCGATATCATTCTGTACAGAAGTCTTAAATGAAATTCATACCTGATATCAAATCAAGGCTGAAGTCTCTCTCTCTGATATAAGACAAACCCGGAATTTCATTTGGAACGACTATAGCAACTCTCCTGCTACTGACAAATCATTCCCAGATAGGCTCAACTTCAGTAATCAACTTAATACATAAGGAATTACTCCATTCTGTTCGATAATCATCGAATCATACATAATACGGATATCAAGGAATTCAAAATCGAGAATTCTTACCATATATCATTCGTTCATCGGCCATTTCAGGTCCGAATCTTACCATCTCCTGGCAAGCATCTATAATAGTTCTGTACTTGCTAACACATCAATATTAATAATGTGGTCAGAATCGGACAACACAAGTACAACATAGTATAACTCGATTTCATTCTCATCTTACTGCACTACCCAATATATCACAGAATTCACTGATATCAATTTCTTTCCCAAAAGGTACAAAGATCAATACTACAGTAATACAGACCCAGCAGGTACAACATATATTAATACAACTCAGTCAAAGATAATCGTAGGGAATGCATTAGTATATATCAATACATATGCAACATTGTAAAGGGCCTAAAACTCCTTTCTTGAAAATTTGCGGAAAATTAAAAATTTTTCTTTTTAAAAGAACTTAAATGGCCTCATTCATAAAATCACTGGGGAATCAAGTTCAATGTTTAAAATAATAGCAGCGGAAGAAAATAAAGTTTTGCCAACAATAACAATTTAAAAATTATCCAACGACTGATAAAAATTGTTTGCGGAATAAAATAACAACTGCTGCACTGAGGTCCTCGGGTGCCACTACTGCCGACCCAAGCTGGCTCACTGGTCCCCGCCCTCGGCCCTGGCCTCATCAGTACCTACAACAATCAAGTCTAGTGAGCCTAAAGACTCAGCATGCATAAATCGCATCTAACGAGTAAAAATCTGAATTTAAAATATTCATGAGTTAACATATCCTGTCCTGAGGCATACTGAAAAATAATCTGTACTGAGCAATTATAATACGTGCATAAATGAACTGATAATCACAGTAAAAGTGTTTGCTCCTTGGAGCCTGTACTGAAATAACTGATAAAATTTTCTGTTGAGATTATGTTTTACGCCTGTGGCCACTGCACTAAGCTGAACTGATCGGTAACTGGCTACCGGGGAGGCTGAAACTGAACTGAGCTGGCCGGTCACTGGCGACCGGGTGGTACCATACTGAACTGATCGGTCACTGGCGACCGTATAAAATAACACTCCCACATAGTGAATGAACCACAAGCCATATCGCATAACTCTCAAAAATAATCATTTTCTATTTAATGCACGTAAAATAATTAACTGGCGTAATGAAAATTCCTGTAATTTTACCAACTGGATTGGATTGGATCGTCCCCAGGCTCGCTGCAACCTAACTGTACCATGAAAAATATGCAATAGCTTAAACTTGACCAACTATGCAATTTACGTTCAAAAGATGCGACTATGACGCCTAATGGATTCGCATTTAATCATGACTCCGAGCCAACCTGAACCGACACCGAACCGACGTATAGTCATGATTAAAATACTCTGAAAAATCATAAAATAATGCTCCTAAAATGATAGGGTCGAAATCTAGGTGGAATGGAGGCCAAAACACGAAACGCTCTTTCGAGAGTCAATTTGGCACATTGCACCGTAAATTCTCGTACGACCTCGAAAATGATCCGAATGACGAACGGTGAAAACCATGACCTTCCCAACTCAATGAGGCACTGTCCAGTCCAAGGCCATGGGCTAAAAGCCAACCAAGAACTCAAACGAGCCTTCTAAATGACACAGCAACATGCTGTAATTTCCAGCAGCTGCGCAACTACAAGACTTGCGTTGGTTTCGAGACTATCGGCCATTAGGGGCGTGAACCACTGACCAGAGACTCTTACCAACATCCCAAGGAATGATTTGAACCATGGCTAAGGGCCCTAGGCCAGCCACAATCCGCATCACACCAAAACTCAACCGAAGGGTCCAACCGAGAGCAACGTGCATGCGTGTGTAGTGTTTTGCTATGATCGATGTCTCGTGTCATTCCAATGGCCATTTGATTGACCATGGCACGATCTAGACATCTAGGAGCATGATATGAACCATGGCTAAGGGCCATAGGCCAACCAAGATCCACACCAAGCAAACACAAACCGAAACCATATGCTGAACAAATGAAGAAGCCGAATAGGGAAAGGGGCTGTTTTGATGTTTTGATTAAAAACCGAAGGCCATGGACCAAGCCACCAAAAGGGCAACTTAGTCACGTCTTAGACATGCTAGGGGAGTGATCCAACCATGGCTAAGAGCCCTTAGGGCAGCCAAGATCAGATCCAACCCCTTGACACAAAAACTGTAATTTCGAAACACAAATCTGCGCCTATGGGAACTTGCTGTCATTCTGAATTTCCAGCAAGCATGGGGCTGGTTTGAATGGACCAAAATGGTCCTAATGCATCCTATTACGTGTCTAGGAGTCGCCTTGGGAGCCTGGAGTCGAACCAATCACCTGAAACTCACAAACCAAGAAAAACGTGAAGCTTGCCAAAGAAAAACGAAAATTCTGCATGTGTTGTTCCAAAATGTTTTGACATGTATCTCGGTTTTTGCTTGAATAAACATGATCATGTACTGAAAATAAATGATAATATGACTTGATTGAGGTTTAGAAAGAATCTAGACATGCCTTGTTATCGTTTGAAATAGAAACGAAAAGAAAAGACGAGACGGCGCGGAGGAGACAGAGTGGCTTCTTGTCTACCTTTCTTGCTCTCGATTTCTTGCCTTACTCCCTAGCTATGGCTCACGACTTTTACCTCTGAAAAGGGGTCTTATTTTCGGTGGAGGTGGAGGGGGAGTGATGGTTATGAAGGTGAGGAGAAGGGTGCACAATAATAGGATCATATCAAGACCAAGTCTTCCCAAATTTGAATTTTGAATTATGGTTTGATATCAAATGAGTTGGTGGATGCTTCTAGGAGGTAGTGGCCGAATTCTCTCTTGATTCTAGACTAGGATATGTCCATTAATTAATTAAATTGTGCTTCCAAAAATCCTAGAATTATCCTACAACTTACATGCAAAGAAATGGTCAAAAGGTTGATGAGTTGGCAATTGAGTTGCCTAGCAACTAAGGGGCCGAAATTATGCTAATAAAATGATTGGGAAGTGATGGTTATCTAGTCAACTAATAATCCTTGAAAGCCTTACTAATCCTTTAAATAATTTAGTGAGCTAACCCCTTAATTAAATAACTTAAATGAGTTCATTTCTTAATCACCTCAAATAATTAAATTAAATCCTCAAACCTCCCTTTCTAACTTAAATGAACTTAGTTGCTAGCTAAATTAACTTCTGGAAATATTTCTCGAATCTTAAATTCTATCTCAAAACTCCGACTCCGGTCCGGCCTCACTGAAATAACTGAAAGGCTAAAAATCAAACTACTGAACTGAAATAATGAATAATTAACTTCAAATAAATGGATTTAAAATAATTATGCAATGAAGTCAATTAAATTTAGAAATCTAGAATTATGCATGGCTTAAACGTCTACTGATTTACGGGTGCTACAAACATAATCATAAAAGATTATTACCTGCCACTATATCATCACGTGTGTCCTAGGTCTGTTCCTCGATCACTACCACCAGATGATTCTGCTCCTTGAAATCTTCAGGAACCTCTCAGTGGACAGACTTTAGCAAAGTGTCCCTGCTGTTTACAGATATTGCACCTACCAGTCACTCCCTGGCACTGCTCCATGGGATGTCTCCCTCCGCAAGTCCTGCGATAAACTCCAGTATAACTCGGACTAGAACCACTGGAGCTAGATGAACCGCTCCCTAACTTCTTGAACTGTTCCTTTTGAACTTTCAACTGTTCTTTCTTTCCACCACTGCTACTGCCAATTTCAATTCTGGAAGGCAATTGTTGTGGTATCGGTGTTGGAAGAACATATGAAGCTTCCTTTTATCGCCTCAGAACGGTTTCTGCTCTTTTAGCACGATTCAGAATATCAACAAAATTATTCGGTTGTTTCACATTCACCAATGTGCGTATCTCCGGATTCAATCCTTGGATAAACTGATCAGATACAGTTGTATCATTTCTAGCCACTTGAGGGGCAAAATGTAACAAGGTGAAAAACTGGGCCAAATACTCATCAACATTCAACTGACCATGTCTCAGATTTGTAAACTCTGCACTATTATCCTGTCGGTAAGATAGAGGTACAAATCTTTGATAAAATTCAACTTTAAAAATTTTCCACGTAATCATTGAGCTACGCTGTGCTATGGCTTCCCTGGTTACCAGCCACCAACTCCTAGCGACTTCCCGTAATTGATTTCCAACCAATTTAACTCTACAATCATCTGTAAAACAAAGAAATTCAAATAACATTTCTATATCCTCTAGCCAATTCTCACACTCCACTGGCGTCTCATTACCCTTCAGAATCGGCGGTTGAAACGACTGAAACCTCTTCATCTGTGTTTCCATCAGAGTTTCTGTCTCATCCATCGGATCAGTCGAAGTACTACCCAATTCTCGAATTCTTCTTGGAGGTATATCTGATTACCACAAGGGTTAGTATCACATGAGATAAATCAATCTCAGTCCCTTTCTGATAAGCTTACCTTCTGATCGAGAATTGGTTCTGATATATTTTCAAATCAGACATATTACCAAATCAACTCAGGTATTCAGGTAACATGTATTTAAAAGCAGTAAACATAATATCACGCTAGCATACACAATGTAATTCCACATTATAAGTAAATCACATGCTAGCAATCACATGCAAGAAAGAAAACTCAATCTACCCCGCTCACTCTCTTCTATCTCAATCTCCAGAACCTACAGTTCTAGAACCTACTGTCCTGGAACCTAATGCTCTGATACCACCTGTTGTGGGAACCCGGACGCTAATTCATTACTTAATCGTCTTTAGAAATAATTCAAACAATTATAATAAACAGGGTCTAAATTTTTTTTTCTAAAATACAAAGCGGAAACGTAATGTAATTCAATTCAAATTACATATTAAATATAAACATACAAATCTTGTATTATCTACAAGAATTCAACTAGGTTCAACTATATATAAGTGCTGAATCCTAAGTTGCTTCGAAGCCCGGATCTCCACGCTATCTAGTCCAGCCTCGTTCGTTTTTGACCCTGATCCTATCCCACCTGTTGCCATGCATACATACAAACAGGACAACAGCCGGATAACTCCGGTGAGAATTACATTCTCAGTATAAATCATGTATACATGCAATCATAAAAATAATATAAAAGCATATAACAGATATGTCTAACATGTTTTCAGATCAGAATATAACTCCATATCAAGAATAAATCCTATTCTAAACATGTAGCATCATCAGGAACATAAATCAATATGTATCATATTCAGGAACATACTCAACATAAATCAATATAACTGTCAATTTGACTCATGACTCCACATTTTAGACTAGACTCAATCCTATTCTAGGGATCCCGGTTTCCAGATGTGGTATTCCTATATCGACCAACAGTAATAGAAAAGACTCCAGTTCTATCCACGTCGATATAACCAAAACATCCAGATGTAAAGATGTCGGTATTCCTATATCGACCAACAGTAATAGAAAAGACTCCAGTTCTATCCAAGTCGATATAACCAAACATCTAGTGTTCTGACCTAACCGTCATGGACTGTGGTCCTATCGCCAATACACTATCTTGTGACATCGTGCAATGTGCCCGTGGCGATCCCACCACTATCAGGCACATCTTTCACAAGATTACTCGTCTAATACCTCCTGTCTATAAGTCAAGAGAACAAGTACATTAATCAAATCAATACAATAAGGTAAAGTATGTGATTTAGGGAAACTCGACATTAATTTATACCTTTATCTTCTCGGTCCGACGAAGACGAAGTATTGAAGTCAACACTATCCATACCCAATCTGATAATGACAATCGAATAGATACAATATCAGTATATAACTTAGTTCAAAACCTGTTCTGATTAATACTCAAATCAAAACATAATCTGATCAATGCTAATCGACATATGATACCACAATACCATCTCAACAAATACCGAGTCTGATCAATATCAATTTACAGATGTTTCGACAGTATAACAATACAGTCTCGATAACCCCGTCAATTTCAACACCACAGATATAATACCAGAACTCATAATCAATATCGGTGCAACTCATAATTTCAATAACAATACAAATCTGATATCGAATCTCAATTAATCAATTCCAAAAATCATAACAATTACATAACCAGTCCGTTCTTTAATCTTACTTCGATTATACGATGTCCACTGTATCAGAAACACCATATATGATTCCTATTAAATTCTGACAACATCATAATTTTAAATCGTATCTAAACGTAACAAAACTTACGTCCAGTTGTAGCCTGCGTTGATAGAAACTCGGTGCTGAAGTCGGATTTAAAATCGGACGGGCGGATTTTGCGTTACACTCAAATTCTCACACGAAAGGAATTGGAGCTTCTTCCCTCGTTTTTCTTCCGACTTCTGAAGAGAATTCGCATGCTTATATATATATATATATATGTACATACCATGCACGCAGCAAGGCAAGTGGCTTCCTGCATGTTCTGCACGTTGCGCGCATATGCGCGCACAAAGTCGCGCATATGCGCCGGTTGTTCGGACCAGGATTTCGTCTTTTCGCGCATATGCGCCAATCAACTCCCCACGCATATGCGCCAAACATTCTTCCCATCACGCGCATGTGCGCCATCTACGTCGCGCATATGCGCCGAACTCTCTGGAATTCTCCCTTGGCTTCTCGCATGGCTCGCGCATATGCGCATCTTCCGCCGCGCATGTGCGCCAAACTCTCTGGACGTTCCGCACATGTGCGCGTATTGAGGTCGCGCATGTGCGCCGAACTCTCTGGACGTTCCGCGCATGTGCGCGCATTCAAGTCGCGCATGTGCGCGCATTGTTCTGTCTTCCTCGTGCATGTGCGCCCATACACGTCGCGCATATGCGCCGAACTCTTCTTGCACAAAATGTCAAATCTTCTTTCGGCTCTCCCGGTCTGATCCGTTTCATCCATAATCATCTCAATTAATCAATAAATCATTTCAGATTAATCTCGGATATAGTTAATTATTTCACTAACAAAGCTTTAGGCCTAATAAGCTCATAATTAGGCCCATTAGTCTTAATTAGGCTTTAATAAAATATTATCAAAGTTTTTGTTTAAATAAATTTGTGAATTTATTACCCGGGTTGCCAAAAAGCTAGCATTTTTATTAAAAACCAACACCGATAAAATTTACGTCCCGGCGTATAAAATCACCTCAAAAACCATTATTTTCAAAAATAATAAAAAGCATCAACCATAATTTAAATAATTAAAAACAATTAACCAATAAAAATAATTTTTTTTTTCAGCCATCGGTCTCCGTTCCTCGATCGCAACTTGAATAATCCTTAAAAATACAGTTTAATGCAACAATGTAGAAAATATAATTTAAACGTGCAAATATGCACAACATAATTAATGCAACTAAAACATTTAATTAAAATACACAAAGAATTTAATAATTGCATGCATGTGGTTCGCGTGAACCTTTAAATTTTTTTCGGGGCGTTAAAACTTGGGCTGCCTGAAACGGGCAGCAAGGGCAGCCCCAAACAGCCCCTTCATTTTAATTAAAAACAATATTTTTTGTGCATCTTGGCCGGAATCCGGCGAAGGAGTTCCGGCGATGGCAATGACGACTAGGATTTCCAAAAATGTTTTTGGAATATTAAAGTGTCATGGGCCTTGAAGTTGTTGAGTCATTGGATGGCTAACATAATTTGTGAAATTTAAATGGGCCAAAATATTTTTGGTGAAAAATGTCCAAAAGGCCATTAAGTTTAAATTTACAAAAGTTGTACATATTTTCTCATAAAATAAATAATTGAAGTTGGACTTTAATTATTTAGAGTAAATGGTGATTTACAAGAAATTCGTTTATAAATAAATTAATTAGAAAGTACACAAAGGAGTTTGTTTACTTTGTTGATTTAATTTATAATCGTGGCGGTTAGTGATTGGATTAAGATATATAATATTAGATCAATTGATTATTGTGATAATTAATTGTTGGTGTATGATATGTGATATTATGCATGAAGGATGATCAAAAGCCCAAGCCCAATTTGCTAGGTGTATGCTAGGATATTTTGTATTGAATGATTGTAATAATTATGTATTTATAAGTGGGTTTGGTTTATAGATCGTTCCCACCCCATGAGATGTATCCATATTTGCCATGGATATTTATTTGTAAATATTAGTATAGTGGAAGATCAAGATTGGAAGATGGTGGCTTTGATGATTATGAAGATCGAAGACATGTAAATATTGGAGGCTTATATAATAGTTGCATTTGCATCCCATGCATTTCCCTAGGATTGGACCTAGGCCCGTGTTTAGCTCACACGGGCCATTAGTTTTTGGGGCGATTGATCATCCTTGTTTTGTTTACTGTTTATAATATATTCATGATATGTTATAAATAATGAGTTTGTTCATTATTATTATGATAATAACGAAGTTGCATGAATCCGACCAACATACGATCAAACATGGAGAGCTTTTAAATAAAATTAATGATGAGACCTTTCAAAATTAAAAACCCTCATTTTGAGTAAGATTCAAAATTAATATCAATGTTGAAAAGGGGAATTATAAAGATGTTTATAATTTTCATGTCTTCCATCGACAATGGGTGCATGATGAACGCTACCCGTGCTCGGGCTCGGCTCATATTATTAGGGGGGCCCTGGACACCAGAAAGTTGTGACATCTATTGACATGGTGATGTGAACTACGTGGAACTCCCATGATTTCGGCTCATATTATTGTGGGAACTCATGGCGACCATCCATTAAGGTTCAACATCGATGGGTAAGGCTTGACACGTAAAGATGAAAGACGTCATATTATTGGGTCCTAATCAAACGTGTGACAAAAGCTTACGTAAAGGGTTGCATAGAGATGCAATCTGAAACTACCTTTTAGGAATTATGATTGACTGATATTATTCGGGATCATAATTTGCTAATTGGACCTTACGGTATACTGTGGAAAGGAGTTTCCGGTTTTCACTAGAGGGTAGTGAAAAATGTCAAAACAGTGGGAGCGAAAATTTATGAAGTAAAAGTCCATACATTATATCTTACTAAATATTTTAAAATAGTCATTAACATTTATCTGTTTTACTTTTTAGTATAATTTTGACAATTTCTTCAATTCGCAATCCGCTATCTGCAATACTCAACAAACACGTATTAATCGGACCTAATTACCTCAATTGGCTAAGAAACCTAAAAATCGTCTTGAATTCGGAAAGGATGGAATATACACTTACTAAGTCGACCTTGTTGAGGCTCTGAATAGCTGCACTCCTGAGAAATTGCAGAGTTACAAGGATTGGTGTGACCATGACTTGCGAGCTAAGTTTTATATGCAGGCTTCTATGAATGATGAGATACAGAGGCGTTTTGAGGATGCAAAGAGTGCTACTGACATTCATTTGCATCTCAAGGAGCTCTTTGCTGAGCAAACAAGGCCTCTTAGGCTTGCGAACGTCAAGGATTTGATCACTTTACGTATGCGAGATGGGGCCTCGGTCCATGAGCAAGGCCTAAAGTTGATTGAGCTTATGGACAAGCTCGTTAGCATGGATCTTACATTGCCTTTGGAGTTAACCACCGCTGTGTTGCTCTTGTCACTGCCTAGCTCATTTGATCATTTTTTGGTGAATTTCAACATGAAGAAGATAGAGCCTACCCTTGAGGAGTTGGTGAATATGCTTGTTACGTTTTAAGCCACAATAAAGAAAGAGAAGTCGGTTCTTTATGTGGGCTCTTCATCTGGTACGAAGACTGGTCCACCTGGGAAGGGAAAGAAGCGTTCTTTCCAACGTCCCAAGAAGAACGTGCCCTTTAAGAGGCAATATCCGAGTCCCGCTGTGGCAGCCATACCAGTAAAGACTGACAAGACTTGTGGGGACCCGGACGCTATTTCGTTCCTTAATCGTCTTTAGGAATAATTCATACAATTATAATAAACAGGGTCTAATTTTTTTTTTTAAATACAAAGCGTAAACGTAATTTAATTCAATTCAAATTACATATTAAACATAAACATACAAATCTTGTATTATCTACAAGAATTCAACTAGGTTCAACTATATATCAGTGCTGAATCCTAAGTTGCTTCGAAGCCCGGATCTCCACGCTATCTAGTCCAGCCTCGTTCTCTTCTTGACCCTGATCCTATCCCACCTGTTGCCATGCACACATACAAACAAGACAACAGCCTGATAACTCCGGTGAGAATTACATTCTCAGTATAAATCTTGTATACATGCAATCATAGAAACAATATAAAAGCATATAACAGATATTTCTAACATATATTCATATCAGAATATAAATTCATATCAAGAATAAATCCTATTCTAAACATGTACCATCATCAGGAACATAATTCATCATGTACCATATTCAGGAACATAATCAACATAAATCAATATAACTGTCAATTAGACTCATGACTCCACATTTAAGACTAGACTCAATCCTAGTCTAGGGATCCCGATTTCCAGATGTGGGTATTCCCATATCGACCAACAGTAATAGAAAAGACTCCAGTTCTATCCACGTCGATTTGGTATCGATCACCAGTAACAGAAGAAGCTCGGATTCTATCCACATCGGTATAGTTTCGATCACCAGTAATAGAAGAAACTCTAATTCTATCGACATCGATATAATATCGATCATCACTAATAGAAGAAGTTATAATTCTATCCACATCGATACGATACCGATCACCAGTAATAGAAGAAGCCACATTTCTATCCACATCGATAGCCAAACATCCGGTGACAGACTTTGGCACTATCGCCAATACACTATCTTGTGACATCGTGCAATGTGCCCGTGGCGATCCCACCACTATCAGGCACTTCTGTCACAATATTACTCGTCTAATACCCAATCTGATAATGACAATCGAATAGATACAATATCAGTATATAACTCAGTTCAAAACCTGTTCTGATTAATACTCAAATCAAAACATAATCTGATCAAAGCCAATCGACATAAGATACCACAATACCATCTCAACCAATACCGAGTCTGATCAATATCAATTTACAGATGTTTCGACGGTATAACAATACATTCTCGATAACCCCGTCAATTCCAACACCATAGATATAATACCAGAACTCATAATCAATATCGGTGCAACTCATAATTTCAATAACAATACAAATCTGATATCGAATCTCAATTAATCAATTCCAAAAATCATAACAATTACATAACCAGTCCGTTCTTTAATCTGACTTCGATTATACGATGTCCACTGTATCAGAAACACCATATATAATTCTTATTCAATTCTTACAACATCATAATTTCAAATCATGTTCAAACGTAACAAAACTTACGTCCAGTTGAAGCTGTCGTCGCTAGAAGCGCGGTGCTGTACTAAGATTTAAAATCAGACGGACGGAATTTGCGTGACGTTCAATTTTCACACATCAGGAACTTGGAGCTTCGGTTTCTTTCTTCTTTCATTTTGAATGATTGACGTTGCTTATATATATATTTATATACATGCGTTGCTTACGGTTATGGCAAGTGGCTTGTTGCATGTTCTGCACGTCGTGCGCATATGCGCGCACATGGCCGCGCATATGCGCCGGAAGCCTTATCCGAACTACCGGACTGCTCGCGCATATGCGCGAGACCTACTGTCTCGTGCCTTCACCATTCGCGCATATGCGCGCCTTCTGCCGTGCATGTGCGCCGAACTCTCTGGACGTTCCGCGCATGTGCGCGTATTGAGGTCGCGCATGTGCGCCCAACTTTCTGGACCTCTCGCACATATGCGCGAATCTAAGTCGCGCATGTGCGCGCATGGTTCTGTCATCCTCGCGCATGTGCGCCCATACATGTCGCGCATGTGCGCGGGGGCTCTTCTTGCACCTCATGTCAAATCTTCTTTCGGCTCTCCCGGTCCGATCTTTTCTGTCTATATTCATATCAATTAATCAATAAATCATTTCAGATTAATCTCTGATTACGGTAATCAAATCTTGGGCCTTACATTTCTCCCCCTCTAAGATATGATTTCGTCCTCGAAATCACAGGCAATCAAATCAGATAAAGAAGAAATGTATAATAGAGGTTACTTTAGAACACTCATTCTACCAAACCATTCTGATAAAATTAATTACAAATACTGGCTATACAACGTCCGTATATACCAATCAATAGCTCCTAACAACTCAATCCTGGCCTCAAACACCAACAGTCATCGCCCGACGTTGGCATAGTTCATATCAATTTCCGAACTATCTTCATTTGCTTCTGAATCAGTTTCATTTTCTTTATCAGATCTTGGATCCCGTCAAATCCAATCTCAGGCATCACCGCAATATCATTCTCATTCAGAGAAAATCCGCAGTACTCACTGTACAATGTCTCATCTGTAGCTATCTCAATACTCGTTTGATAGCTATCATTGTACACTATTCATAGCGTGACAAAACATCAGGTAACTAGTGCTAAAATCCAGCACTACAGTTCCTGGATATCCTCCAGTATCTAGATAGTTCGCTCCGACTATCCGTCAATCTATAGACCATAGATGAACTTCATATTATACCTTCTGCCAAAGGTACGAAATCAACCAAAATCATGGTAGAATATAATCAACTCTGACCTTCAATACTATCTGACCCCTTTTCTGACATACCTCTCAGTCGTCTAGTCATATCTGTACGTCATCCTGTACAATATAACATATGCAGATTTGAATAATCGTTCAGTCCTAAACACATCCTGGTACATTCTTGGCACGATTTCGGTAAGTCTATCACCAGATCCATAGAATTATACTCCTATTTCTATCCAGGAATCGATAATCCGTATAATCAATCTTCTGGTTTCTATCTTCCTGTCTCCATCTGTCAGCGATTCAGACATTTCAATACAAATTCTGACATAACTGATTTCATTTATTTACATCAAAACTGTCCGTTCGAATTATCATACATCTCGTGTTACCAGAATAATACTGAATCTACTACTGTGTGCATATGACAATACCTGTCATTTTCATTCGAAATATCTGGCACAAACAAATCAGCTAATTATATAGAATAAAGCAATACCTACCTGGTATTCTGATTGACACACTGTTCTGACTATCGAAATCAAGTTCTGAACAATCTGATCAAACTTCGGAACTGCTGTAATTTTCAACATCAGCTCTGAGCCGGCTTGAACGTTCTGAAGTTCTGCCATTTTTAATGTCGTTTTCAGCCACTGATCACTGTCTCAACTGTGCTACAATTAATCAGTATACTATCTTTAGATATCACAGACTCTGAATACAATCTGTTGCAATCTGGATTCTTAGCCGAACAATTCTGTATACAACAATCTCAATTCCCAGAATATTCAATACAAATTTCAACTGTTCGATTCAATCAATCATACGCTGCGAATATATCAAAATATCGTAGATAAAGCGAGCATAAGGTCATCAGAACACTTCAGAACACAGGATTTATCAACCCATACACAGAACTGAAGTATTTCCCAGAGGAACACATAATCAGATGTAACTCTAACTCTCAGGCAATAAATCTTCTAACTTAAATTTCAATTCTTTCAATTCAATCAATATCATTCTGTACAGAAGTCTAAAATGAAATCCATACCTTATATCAAATCAAGGCTGAAGTCGCTCTCCCTGATATAAGACAAACCCGGAATTTCATCTGGAACGACTATAGCAACTCTCCTGCTACTGACAAATCATTTCCAGATAGGCTCAACTTCAGTAATCAACTGAATACATAAGGAATTACTCCATTCTTTTCGATAATCATCGAATCATACATAATACGGATATCAAGGAATTCAAAATCGAGAATTCTTACCGTATATCATTCGTTTATCGGCCATTTCAGGTCCGAATCTTACCATCTTCTGGCAAGAATCTATAATAGTTCTGTACTTGTTAGCGTATTAATATCAATAATGTAGTCAGAATCAGATAACACAAGTACAATACAATCTAATTCAATCTCATTCTCTTTTTACTGCAGTACACAATATATCACAGAATTCACTGATATCAATTTCTTTCCCCAAAAGGTAAAAAGATCCATACTACAGTAATACAGACCCAGCAGGTACAACATATATCAATACAACTCAGTCAAAGATAATCGTAGGGAATGCATTAGTATATATCAATACATATGCAACATAATCATAAAAGATTATTACCTGCCACTATATCATCACGTGTGTCCTGGGTCTATTCCTCGATCACTACCACCCGATGATTCTGCTCCCTGAAATCTTCGGGAACCCTTCTGTGGACAGATTCTAGCAAAGTGTCCCTGCTGTTTACAGCTATTGCACCTACCAGTCACTCCCTGGCACTGCTCCATTGGATGTCTCCCTCCGCAAGTCCAGCAATAAACTCCAGTATAACTCGGACTAGAACCACTGGAGCTAGATTAACCGCTCCCTAACTTCTTGAACTCTTTCTTTCGAGCTTTCAGCAAATCTTGCTTTCCACTCGTACTGCCACTATCCAATCGGAGTGGGAATTGTCGTGTCTAGGGTTGCATTGCACACAACCTTTCTTGTTGTCTAATCAGACTCGCCTCATCTCTTTTTGCTTTATTCAAAGTATCAGCAAAATGGTAAGGTCGCTGCATATTTATCAATGCCACTATCTCTGAATTCAATCCTTTGATGAACTGCTCAGTTACAGCTTCATCATTCCCAGCTATCGGAGGAACAAAACGTAGTAAAGTAGAGAATTTAGCAACATATTCTTCAATATTTAGTTGGCCTTGTCTCAAATTCTCAAATTCTGCTCTTTTGTCCTCTCGGTACGATCCTGAGAAGAATCTTCGATAAAATTCAGCTTTAAAGACTTCCCACGTAATCACCGTACCCCGCTGTTCTAATACTCTTTTGGTTGTAATCCACCGACTCCTAGCGACCTCGGGTAACTAATTGGGCACCAGTTTAATTCTCTGTTCAATTGGATAATAAAGTGAATCAAACAGTATCTCTATATCATCTAACCAATTCTCACACTCAACTGGTGTCTCATTACCCTTCAGAATCGGCGGTTGAAACGACTGAAACCTCTTCATCTGTGTTTCCATCAGAGTTTCTGTCTCATCCATCGGATCAGTCGAAGTACTACCCAATTCTCGAATTCTTCTTGGAGGTATATCTGATTACCGAAAGGGTTAGTATCACATGAGATAAATCAATCTCAGTCCCTTTCTGATCAGCTTACCTTCTGATCGAAAATTGGTTCTGATTTATTTTCAAATCAGACATATTACCAAATCAACTCAGGTATTCAGGTAAGATGTATTTAAAAGCAGTAAACATAATATCACGCTAGCATACACAATGTAATTCCACATTATAAGTAAATCACATGCTAGCAATCACATGCAGGAAAGAAAACTCAATCTACCCCGCTCACTCTCTTCTATCTCAATCTCCAGAACCTACAGTTCTAGAACCTACTATCCTGGAACCTAATGCTCTGATACCACCTGTTGTGGGAACCCGGACGCTGATTCATTCCTTAATCGTCTTTGGGAATAATTCAAACAATTATAATAAACAGGGTCTAATTTTTTTTTCTAAAATACAAAGCGGAAACGTAATGTAATTCAATTCAAATTACATATTAAACATAAACATACAAATCTTGTATTATCTACAAGAATTCAACTAGGTTCAACTATATATCAGTGTTGAATCCTAAGTTGCTTCGAAGCCCGGATCTCCACGCTATCTAGTCCAGCCTCGTTCTCTTCTTGACCCTGATCCTATCCCACCTGTTGCCATGCACACATACAAACAAGACAACAGCCGGATAACTCCGGTGAGAATTACATTCTCAGTATAAATCATGTATACATGCAATCATAAAAACAATATAAAAGCATATAACAGATATTTCTAACATGTATTCGGATCAGAATATAAATCCATATCAAGAATAAATCATTTTCTAAACATGTACCATCATCAGGAACATAATTCATCATGTACCATATTCAGGAACATAAACAACATAAATCAATATAACTGTCAATTAGAGTCATGACTCCACATTTAAGACTAGACTCAATCCTAGTCTAGAGATCCCGGTTTCCAGATGTGGGTATTCCCATATCGACCAACAGTAATAGAAAAGACTCCAGTTCTATCTACGTCGATATGGTATCGATCACTAGTAATAGAAGAAGCTCGGATTCTATCCACATCGTTATAGTATCGATCACCAGTAATAGAAGAAACTCCGATTCTATCCACATCAATATAATATCGATCATCAGTAATAGAAGAAGTTATAATTCTATCCACATCGATACGATACCGATCACCAGTAATAGAAGAAGCCACATTTCTATCCACATCGATAGCCAAACATCCGGTGACAGAATTTGGCACTATCGCTAATACACTATCTTGTGACATCGTGCAATGTTTTGCACGTCGCGCGCATATGCGCGCACAAGGCCGCGCATATGCGTCGGAAGCCTTATCCGATCTACCGGACTGCTCGCGCATATGCACGCACATAAGTAGCGCATATGCGCGAGACCTACTGTCTCGTGCCTTCACCATTCACGCATATGCGCGCCTTTTGCCGCGCATGTGCGCCGAACTCTCTGAATGTTCCGCGCATGTGCGCGTATTGAGGTCGCGCATGTGCGCCCAACTCTTTGGATCTCTCGCGCATGTGCGCGCATGGTTCTGTCATCCTCGCGCATGTGAGCCCATACATGTCGCGCATGTGCGCGGGGGCTCTTCTTGCACCTCATGTCAAATCTTCTTTCGGCTCTCCCGGTCCGATCTTTTCTGTCTATAATCATATCAGTTAATCAATTAATCATTTCAGATTAATCTCGGATTACGGTAATAAAATCTCGGGCCTTACAAGACTGCTGGTATTTGTCATCACTACAAGAAGCCTGGACATTGGAGGCGTAACTGCAGAGATTATCTTGCCCATAAGAGTTCTGAAAATAGTATGTTCTATATTGAAGTAAACATTTCAATTAACTCTACTTCTTGGGTATTGGATACTGGATGTGGCTCACATCTCTGTAATGATTTGCAGGTGATGGGAAGAAGTAGGAGACTAAGGGAAGGTGAGACCTTCTTGAGGATGGCAATGGGGCAAGAGTTGCTGCCAAGGCTATTGGAGATGTTTACATGCTTTTGAACAATGATTTTAAGTTAATTTTAAGAGATGTTTCGTTTGTACCAGATTTGGTTAAAAATATTGTTTCCATTTCTATGCTTGATAAAGATGGATATTCTTGTTTATTTAGCAAAGGTGTTTGCAACATTTACAAGAATGAATGTTTAATTGGTACTGGAGAACTTGGAAACGATCTCTATAACTTAAAATTGAAAGATATTCCACTAAACAATGTCCAAGCAATAACAACAACAAACAAACAAAAACAAGATACTCTAAATTCGGCAAAATTATGGCATGCTCGATTAGGAATTATTTCCCTAAGAAGGATGAACAAGCTAGTGGGAGTAGGCATATTTGCTATGTCTGATATTAGTTCTCTCACGACTTGTGAATCCTGTCTGAAAGGAAAGATGACCAAAATTCTCTTTAAGGGCCAGGTGGAGCGAGCCAAAGGATTGTTGGATTTGATTCATACCGATGTGTGCGGTCCACTTAGCATCACCACTAAGCATGGACATGCCTACTTCATCACCTTTACCGATGACTTTTTGAGGTATGGGTATGTGTATTTTATGAAATATAAATCTGAAGCCTTTGAAAGGTTCAAGGAGTAGAGAAACAATTGGGACGAAGCATCGAATCACTTCGATCGGATCGAGGTGGTGTGTATTTGAGTGCCGAGTTCCAAGAGTATCTTAGAGAGAATGAGATTCTCTCGCAGTGGACTCCGCCTGCTACACCATAGTTGAATGATGTTTCGGAGCGTCGTAATCGGCCTTTGATGGACATGGTTCAGTCTATGATGGGGTTCAAGGAATTGCTGCCATCCTTTTGGGGATATGCGCTTGAGACAGCGGCACTGTTGTTGAACAATATCCATTCAAAGGCAGTTGATAAGACGCCATATGAGATATGGATGGTTAAGCCTCCAAAATATTCTTATCTTAGAACATGGGGATGCCCTGCTTATGTGAAGCATGCAGTGGGAGACAAATTGGCTAGTCGATCCATTTTATGTTACTTCGTAGGATATCCAAGGAATTTAGTTTGATAATATTTCTATCATCCTTAAGAAACAAAGGTTTTTGTTTCTAGGAATGCAACATTTTTGTTAAAAGATATTTCTATTGGATAGAAAAGGGGAGATGATACAACTCGAAGAGGTTCGAGAGACACCCACAATTTTAGAACCTACACCCAAAGAGCCAAGAGAGGAGATACAAGCTCCTAGAAGATTCGAGAGAGTCTCGAGACCACCTATGAGGTATGTTCTGCTTCTTAAAGAGTGCCATGATGAGCCTAACCATGGATGTGATCCAAGGACCTTCAAGGAAGCGTTATTTGATGTCGATTAATCTAAATGGATTGAAGCTATGGAATTTTAGATGAATTTCATGAATTCAAACCAAGTGTGGAATCTAGTGGATCCACCTGAGGGAACTGTTCCTATAGGGTGTAAATTGATATACAAGAGAAAACTTGGGGCGGATAGGAAGGTATTGACCTTCAAGGCGTGGTTGGTAGCAAAAGGATATACTCAAAGTCAAGGAGTTGACTTTGAGGAAACCTTTTCTCCATTTGCAATATTCAAGTCTATAAGGATATTGCTGGCCATAGCTGTATGGTATGACTATGAGATATGGCAGATGGATGTCAAGACAGCCTTTCTTAATGGGGATATTAAGGAAGAGATTTATATGTCTCAACCTGAAGGGTTTACATCTGTCGGAAGTGAGCATATGGTATGCAAACTTCAAAGATCTATTTATGGTCTAAAGCTGGCATCTAGGAGTTGGAACCTCACATTCGATAATACAATCAAAGGGTTTAATTTTACTAAGAATCCTGAGGAAGCCTGATTGTATAAGGTCATTGGGAGTGCTGTGACATTCCTGGTGCATTATGTTGATGACATTCTACTCATTGGGAATGATGTAGGGATAATTCAATCAACTAAAATATGGTTAGCAAATAAGTTCTTGATGCAGGATTTGGGTGAAGCATCTTTTGTATTGGGAATACAGATCTATAGAGATAGATCAAGAAGATTGTTTGGTCTCACCCAGTCAACATACATTGATACCATTGTGAAGCGGTTCTCGATGGATGAGTCCAAGAGAGGACATCTACCAATGTGTCATGGCGTGTTCCTATCCAAGTCTATGTCTCCCAAGACTGATGCAGAGATAGCGGCGATGACACGCATTCCGTAAGCATCCGCAATTTGTAGTATCATGTATGGGATGATATCTACACATCCTGACGTGGCTTATGCACTAAGTGTAGTGAGTAGATATCAATCTAACCCTGGTCTTCCACACTAGAAAGCTGTGAAAGACATCCTCAAGTATTTTAGAAGGACCAATAAGTTGTTCTTTGTCTATGGGGGTGGAGAACTAAAATTGCAAGGCTACACCGACTCTAGCTTCCAAAGCGATATCGATGACTCAAATTCAACCTCTGAGTTCGTATTCATGCTAAATGGTGCTGCTGTCTATTGGAAGTGTTCCAAACAAGACAGTACTGCGGATTCGACCACTGAGGCCGAATACATTGCTGCATCAGCTGCAGCAAAGGAGGTTGTTTATTTAAGGAATTTCGTCCAAGAGTTGGGCGTCATTCCCAATCGAGTTGATCATGTCCCGGTGTTTGTGACAACATGGGAGCTACAGCTCAAGCAAAGGAGCCGAGGTCTAATCAGAAATCCAAACACGTATTGAGAAAATACCACATCCTCCGAGAGATTGTGGAAAGAGGAGAAGTGTCAATTGACAAAATCGGCTCCACAGATAATGTTGTTGTTCCGCTAACTAAGCCTTTACCTGGACGATTATTCGAGAAGCATCGCGAATCGATGGGTTTGAAGCATATGGGTAGTTGGCTCTAGTGCAAGTGGGAGATTGTTATATTAGGTGCCCGTCGAGCCAAGTATTGGCCGATGGTTCATGTTGAAACTCTATATATAAACTATCTTTATTTTAATAATATTTGAAATTATTGTTTTTGCACATCTTTATCTGTATATCTATGCTAGTTGCATAGATAAAGTTCTTGAATATACAAATAGTAGAAAGAATATGAGTTGCTCATATGATAAGTATCATGAAACTCAATACTGTTTATTCCAAACAGTTCCTAGTCAATTCAGCCGCTGCTAAAAAGGATATAGGCCGCTCGAGTTCGAGACTAGTATCTGCGATGTGAGTACCATATTTCATTGGTAAGGGACATTGTGATGTCCAAACTTGAAAATAGTTGCTCCTTGTAGAGTGCACTGAACAACCATCCATAAAGGACTTTCCAAGTGGTTTCACTTATTGAGTGGAAACATCCTAATTTACGGTAGTACACCATTGGTCCTTATGATCGGGACTGTTAGATAGGTGCACGTCGAGCCAAGTGTTGGCCGAGTGTTCACAATGAAACTCTATGTATAAACAGTCTTTATTTTAATAATATTTGAAATTATTATTTTGGCACATCTTTATCTGTATACCCATGCTAGTTGCATAGATAAAGCCCTTGAATATACAAATAGTAGAAAGAATATGAGATGCTCATATGATGAGTATAATGAAACTCATATTTGGAATATTGTATATTCTAAACAGTTCCTAGTCGATTCAGCCGCCGCTAAGAAGGATATAGGCCGCTCGAGTTCGAGACTAGTATCTTTGATGTAAGTACCATGTTTCATTGATAGGGGACATTGTGATGTCCGAGCATGCAGATAGGTGCACCTTGTAGAGTGCACTGAACAACCCTCCATAAAGGACTTTCCAAGTGGTTCTCACTTATCGAGTGAAAACGTCCTAGTTTATGCTTGTACACCATTAGTCCTTATGACCCGAGACAACTTTTAGACTCTATGTGCTAGAATTACACTTTGACTTGTTTACCGACTCTCATGGGGTCATCAAGTGGCAAGGTTGGGTGTTCTGTAGAAATATATAGGAGTCGATGCATTGTAGTCGGGGATTCACCGCTTACCTTCGGGTATGGATATCCTATGTGTATGTAGGTTGAAATCTCTGATCAGAGTATGGTGGTAATTATGAAATGGGTTTCATAGATTACACCATCGATGCAACTACGACATGACATATAATATCGATTCATTGACAACTCTCGATATACCAATGGTTGTCAAATCGATCGGGATATATGAGTTGAAGGGGCCGTGCTGTATGCTAACCATAATTGAATGGTTCTTGCAGGCACTATCATTTGATACCTAGGGAATCATGTAAGCGATGCTGCTAGGCGTTTAACATGATTGGTTGGGTACTATCAGACTTGAGTTCTGACATTCTTGTTATCAAGGAGTTGATAAGTAAGAATGAAGCAATTGGGGTATGCTCGTATAAGGACATGTTTAGTCCGAATCACATGGAGATGTGAAACCACGGCTAGTTGTATCAATGAACCATAGAGGGCCACACAAGTAATAGCTTTCTAGATCCCGTTGAGAAGTTAAAATAGTTCAATGTGTTGAACGGCTTATAAATGAGTTTATAAGCGTAAGAAAAAATAGAAGTATGACTTCTATGAGGGAAATGTAATTTTTAATTTATGAATGTGTTTTTAAATTAAAAGTTGTCCAAATAAATAATGTATTTGAAAATTGTGATTTTAATAAACATTATTATGTACTAAATTAAATTAATTCAAGTGTTGAATTAATTAAACACTAGTGCGCCTAATAGAGTCCAAATAATTAAATTAATTCAAGTGTTGAATTAATTAAATAACATTGGGCCTTGTAGAGCCCAATTATAAATAATTATTAAACTAGTGGGCTTGAATATGTTTAGGACATTTAAATAAAAGTCCATGGGCCTTGTAAATGTTACAAGCGTAACTCAAATTGCATGCTTCGGAAGTGAAGAGTTGGGATTACTTTTGATTAAAAAATTGGCATGGCATGCACATGCTAGCTTTAGCTTTTTGCACAACCAAGACAACTCATTCAATCCACTTCACTCTCTCTCTTGGCCAAAAATTTCACCTCATTTTTCTCTCAATTTTGTTCTTCAATAGTTGGAGAAATAATTCTCTTCTCAAATAAAAATGCCCTACATTTTCTAGTGCAAGTGTAAGGTGGATCTTCCTAGTTGGCTGTGGGCTTGATTTTTGAACAAGGAGTGTTCAAAGGAAGCTTGTAGAAGGTCATCCCATCAAGAGCTAAGGTGTTTACACCTTAGTTGGAGCCATCATCAATCCATTGTGATTGATAAGTAAATTTCATAACACCCTATGAATGCCATAGTTTGTGTTTTGTATATGTTACACACTAGTACATGAGGTGTTCAAGAAATTTTTTCCTTAAAATTTCGGTTTTCATGCCCTTAAACATTTTGAACTTCCGTTGCGCATTTGAACACCTAAAACCGATCCTCTTTCAAGTGGTATCAAGAGCTAAGGCCGGAATCCGACGACGGAGCTCCGACGACAGCGATGACAACTAGGGTTTTCAAAAGGTGTTTTGAAATATCAAAGTGTCATGGCCTTGAGTTGTTGGGCCATTGGATGGCTAACATATTTGTGAATTTAAATGGGCCAAAATATTTTTGGTGAAAAATGAGTTTTTGGGCCCTTAAGTTTAAAATTACAAAAGTTGCAAATATTTTTTCATTAAATAAATAATTGAAGTTGGACTTTAGTTATTTATAATAAATGGTGATTTACAAGAAATTAGGTTATAAATAAATTAATTAGAAAGTAGACAAAGGTGTTTGTATACTTTGTTAATTTAATTTATTATCGTGGCGGTTAGTGATTGGATCAAGATATATAATATTGGATCAATTAATTATTGTGATAATTAAATTGATGGTGTATGATATGTGATATTATGCATGAAAGATGATCAAAAGCCCAAGCCCAATTCGCTAGGTGTATGCTAGGATATTTTGTGTTGAATGATTGTAATAATTATCAATTTATAAAGTGGGCTTGGTTTATGGCCCGTTCCCACCCCCATGAGATGTATCCCTATTTGCCATAAATATTTATTTGTAAATATTAGTATAGTGGAAGATCAAGATTGGAAGATGGTGGCCATGATGATTATGAAGATTGAAGGCATATAAATATTGGACGCTAATATAATAGTTGCATTTGCATCCCATGCATTTCTCTAGGATTGGACCGTCACACGGGCCATTAGTTTCGAGCCAAGTGTTGGTCGAGTGGTGACAAAGAAACTCTATGAATAAACAGTCTTTATATTAATAATATTTGAAATTATTATTTTGGCACATCTTTATCTGTATACCCATGCTAGTTGCATAGATATAGTCCTTGAATATATAAATAGTAGAAAGAATATGAGATGCTCTGTAATGCCCGAGATGTGAATTGGTAATCAGCAATTATTAATGCATGATTTGATGTATTTATCGAAGGCCGGAGAAGCGACGTTGCGATTCGATTTTAGTTGCAAAATATATTGTTGGGACAGCAGAGACAGTGCACCCGCAGTACAAAAGACAGTGCACCCGCGGTCGTCGTTCATGCAATTTTGAGTGTGGATCAGTATGCTCAGCGCACCCGCGGTTCGATGTGTAGCGCACCCGCGGTGAGATGTGTTTTATGAAGAATAAGCCACTTGCCCCGGAGCATCCAATATATATATATATGTACGTTGCTTCATCCTCAGCAAACCAAGAAGGAGAAAACGGAAGTCTGGGGAAAAAGCCTTAATCTTATATACTAGAATTCGATTTGTGCAAAATCCGCCCGTCTGATTTTAAATCCGACTTCAGTACTGTAATCCTATCGACCCAGGCTACAACTGGACGTAAGTTTTATTGAGTTTTGGTATCATTTGAAAATATGATGTTGTAGGAATTTGATATGATTCATATATAGTGTTCTGGATATGTTAAACATCGTAGAATCGAAGTCAGATTGAGAAACAGACTGATTATGGAGTTGTTATGATTTTTTGATTATATTGATTTAAAATCGGACAGATTTGTATTATGGATTGATTACAGATTGTATTGGATATGGGTTATAGATTCTAATTGATATATGTTGATGTGGTATCGACGGGGATGTCGAGATCGTTCCGTTATGCCGTTGATTTTGAGTTGAATCCAGATTGATCAGATTGGTATTGATTTGAGCACTATATTGATATGATATTATTGATATTGTCATGGCAAGATTGAGGGATTGACAGACTTTGAATTCCACACTTGAACGTCGTCAGAACTTCAACGAAAGAAAGGTATAAGTCAATGTGGTATTGGGAGATCGACTCAAGTAGGATATACTTGAGTTTCCCTAAATCGCATACTTATTGTTATTATATGCATTGATTTGATTTTATATGCTTGATCTATTGATTTATAGAAAGCAGGTATTAGTCGAGTGATCTTGTGACATCAGTGCCGATAGTGGTGGAATCGTCACTGGCACATTGCACGTTATCACAAGATAGTATAGTTGAATTGGCGATAGTGCCACAGTGTAATGCCCAAGATTTTAAATCGTGTTAAATTACGATTATTAATTTTTAATCGAGACGATTATGAAAGGGCTAATCGAGACATGAATTAAAAGATTGTATGTGAAGTTATTGGTGCGAGAGCCCAAGGTCTCGCGCATATGCGCGAAGAGTATGCGCGCATATGCGCGAGTAGGGCAGAAGCCCAAGGTGCGGAACAGAACACTAGGCGCACATGCGCGACTGTATGCGCGCACATGCGCGAGAGGTCCAGAGAGGTTGGCGCACATGCGCGACATGGATTTGCACACATGCGCGAGGGTACCCGAGACTTGGAAAATTTGAGCAATGGCCTCGCGCATATGCGCCGAGTAAGGGCGCGCATATGCGCGACTCTCCGTGAAGCTACGCGCCGAGACTTAAGTCTCGCGCATATGCGTTAGGACAGTACGCGCATATGCGCGAGAGGCTTTGGATGGATTTTGAGGAAGACACGTATCAATTACATGCAATATATATATATATTGCCTCTTCCTTCGAATTTGATCAGATAGAAACAGCACAAATCGAGAATTCCCTCAACACTTCACCGTGGTTCCAAGTTATGAGTTTGTGAAATCTACTCGTTAGATTTTGAATCCGACTTCGGTACTGAGTTCCTATCGACGCAGGCTACAACTAGACGTAAGTTTTATTACGTTTGGACATGTTTTTAAATTATGATATTGTCAGGATTGAATGAAATTCATATATGATGTTCTTGACATAATAGACAAGCGTAGAATCAAAGTCAGATTAAGAAACAGACTGAATATGGAATTGTTATGAATTTCAGAATGAGATTGACTAGAATTGATATTAGTTTTGTACGGTGGTTGATTGTAAATGATTGGAATTGGTATAGACTGATATAGTATTATCAGTATCGCAAGATTGTACTGTTGTACCGTCAGAATTTGATAAAACAGAGATGTTGTGATTTGATTAGAATATTGATACAGTATATTGATATTGTCATTGCCAGATTGAACATTGACAGGATTTGAGTCGAGACTTCGATTGTATCAGAGCGACAGCAAGAAAGGTATAAATAAATGTTTATTCGGGATTGCACAACTCGAGTTAGGTCTGACTTGAGTTTTCCAAAATCACACACTTTATTTTATTGCATTGATATTTGCAGATTATCAGATTGATATGTTTAGTCTATTGAATTATAGCAGAGCCAGAGTTTGAGTCTAGGGCAGATCAGCCTAGCTAGGGCAGAACCGCCGAGTCTTTGTCAGAACCACGAAGACTCTAGACTTACGGTGTATCGATGAGCTTAGATGTAGATCGACGTCTATTGTAGACATTCGATACAGCATACCAAAGTCTAAATTAGATCGGGATCCCTAGGTTAAAAATAAGCTGAGGTAAGATAATAAGTCATTGACTTAAATACAGATTCGTATTGGGTCATGTAGTCAGATTGGATACATGTTTTAATGATTGTTTATGCTTTTATATATGTTTTATATGATTGCATTGATACATTGTTTATACTGGGATATTTATATCTCACCGGAGTTATCCGGCTGTCGTCTTGTCTATATGTGTGCATGGCAACAGGTGGGACAGGTTCAGGGTCACAGAGGTGAAGAAAGATCGAGTTAGAGTGGAGACTACGGACTTGGACTAGGGTTAGGGTTTAAACACTTGTTATATAGTTGTTAAACCTTAGTTGAGACTAATTGTATATAGTGCAAGATTTGTACTTTTAATACTGACGTGTAAGTTAAGATGTATGCCATTACGTTCCGCATTTTAAAAAAAAAAATTTAGACCCTGTTTATTATAATTAATTAAATTAGTCCCAATGACGATTAATAAGATGATTAGCGTCCGAGTCCCCACAACAGGTGGTATCAAAGCGATAGATCCTTTAGATTGAGATAGAAGAGGCTAGTGAGCGGGGTAGATTAAGGATTTCTTTCCTGCTTTTGAATGCTAGCATGTTTTACTGCTTTAATACATGTTACTTTCTTATCTGATTTGATATAGTAATATGTTTTATTGAGAATGGATCAGCACTGATTCTAGATCAGCAGTAAGATGATCAGAGGAGGACTGAAGTTGGTTGTTGTATTTGAGTTACTAATTCTGTTGATAACCAGATATGCCTCCCAGACGAATTCCAGAACAGGGAAGTACATCAAATCCTCCAATGGATGTAACACCGACTCCAATGGAAACGTTACTGAAACGATTTCAGTCATTTCATCTGCCAACTTTGAAAGGAACAGAGAACGCTGTGGAATGCGAGAGTTGGCTTGATGATATTGAAATGCTTTTTGACTCATTAGAGTATACAGATGAGAGGCGAGTTCGATTGATTGGACACCAGTTACACGATGTTGCTAAGGACTGGTGGATTACTAGAAAGAGAGCCATGGAGCATAGAGGTATGACTATTACCTGGAATATATTTAGAACTGAATTTTAACAACGATTCTTTCCAGTGTCGTACCGAAAGAACAAAGGGGCAGAGTTTGCTAATCTAAGGCAGGGACAGAAGAAAATTTTAACAAGGTGGAGACAATGTATACTACAGTATGACGGGCATGAGATTGAGTTAGAGTGTATTGTACTGGGGTTGTCTGATTTTGACTGTATTATCGGTATTGATATGTTGAACAAGTACAGAGCTACAGTTGATTGTTTCCACAAGATAGTGAGATTCAGACCAGATATGACGGAAGAGTGGAAATTCTACGGTAAGGGTTCTAGATCGAGAATTCCTATAGTATCCGTATTATCTATGACTCGATTGTTACAGAAAGGAGCAGAGGGATTCCTTGTCTATTCAGTAGATGTACTGAAGTCGAGTCTATCATTGGCAGACCTGCCAGTGGTACGTGAGTTTGCTGACGTCTTTCCAGATGAGATCTCGGGATTACCTCCATTTAGAGAGATAGACTTCAGCATTGAATTGATGTCAGTTACAGTTCCGATTTCTAGAGCCCCGTACAGAATGGCACCAATTGAATTGAAAGAATTAAAAGATCAGCTGGAAGATTTACTGGCCAAGGGGTACATCAGTCCGAGTGTTTCTCCTTGGGGTGCTCCAGTATTGTTTGTAAGAAAGAAAGACGGTTCGATGAGACTCTGCATCGACTATCGGCAACTGAACAAGGCAACGATAAAGAATAAATATCCTTTGCCTCGTATTGATGATTTGTTTGATCAGTTGCAGGGTTTTTCAGTATATTCCAAAATTGATTTAAGATCGGGATATCATCGGCTGAGAGTCAGAGATTCTGATATCTCGAAAACAACATTTAGAACCAGGTATGGACACTATGAATTTATTGTCATGCCGTTTGGTCTGACGAATGCTCCAGCTGTATTTATGGGATTAATGAACCGTATATTCAAGAAATATCTCGATGATTTTGTAATTATTTTCATCGATGATATTTTGATTTATTCAAAGAATATGGGTGAGCATGCTGAGCATTTAAGAACTGTGTTACGAATTTTAAGGGCTGAGAAATTATATGCTAAACTGTCGAAATGTGAGTTTTGGTTAAGACAGATAGTATTTCTGGGTCATATTATATCCGGAGATGGGATATCAGTGGATCCCAGTAAAGTGGAAGCCGTGATTTCTTGGCCAAGATCGACGCCAGTGCCCGAAATTTGCAGTTTTATGGGTTTAGCGGGATATTACCGTCGTTTCATTAAAGATTTCTCAAGTATTGCTAAACCAATTACTCAGTTGACTCAGAAGAATGCTCCATTTGTTTGGTCTGAAGAATGCGAGACCAGTTTTCTGGAGTTGGGATGTGTTCTGATGCAGTGAGGGCATGTTATTGCTTATGCCTCAAGACAACTTAAACCACATGAGACCCGTTATCCAATCCATGACCTTGAATTGGCAGCCATTGTCTTTGCATTAAAGATATGGCGACACTATCTTTACGGTGAGAAATTCGAGATATATTCTGATCATAAGAGTTTGAAATATCTATTTTCACAGTCTGAATTGAATATGAGGCAACGAAGATGGCTTGATTTGCTTAAGGATTTTGATTGTGAAATCAAATACTATCCGGGAAAGTATAATGCAGCAGCTGATGCACTATCCTTGTCGACGATCAGTGTTTCAAATTTGATAGAAGAATGCTGTTTGTCTGGATTAGCATTTGAAACAGATTATAGACCGTTGAAACTTTATACGGTGCAAGTGGAACCCGAGCTGATCTTAAGAATTAAGGCAGCTCAGAAAGTTGATCAGAATGTACAGAAATCAGTATCGATGATCAGAACAGGACATCGATCGGAATATCAGGTACGTGATAACGTCTTGTATGTAAATAATCGTTTGGTTGTGCCGAATGTTTCAGATTTGAGACGACAGATATTGTCAGAAGCGCACAACAGTCGATTCAGTATTCATCCTGGTGGCAGAAAGATGTATAATGATTTGAAAAGACAGTTCTGGTGGAAACAAATGAAGACTGACATTGCCGAATTTGTGTCCAAATGTCTGAATTGCCAGCAGGTGAAAGCAAAAAGAAAGAAACCAGGAGGTTTATTACAGAGTTTGTCAATACCTGAATGGAAATGGGATCACATTTCCATGGATTTTGGGACACAATTGTCGCGTTCCTCCCGAGGTTGTGATGCGATTTGGGTCGTGATTGACAGATTGACCAAATCCGCATGTTTTATTCCGTACATATTTGACCAGATGGCAGAGATCTATGTCAGAGAAGTGGTCAGATTGCACGGAGTGCTGAAGTCAATTGTATCAGACCGTGATCCTCGATTTACTTTGCACTTCTGGCAGAGCTTGCAGCAGGCTCTCGGTACGAAGTTACATCAGAGTACCGCATATCATCCACAGACTGACGGACAGTCAGAACGAACTATCCAGACACTGGAGGATATGCTGAGACCAGTGGTGCTTGATTTTAGCACTAATTGGCAAGATGCATTGCCGCTTTGTGAGTTTTCGTACAACAACAGCTAATAGACGAGTATTGAGATGGCACCATTTGAAGCGTTGTACGGAAAGAAGTGTCGATCCCCTCTCTATTGGGATGATATCACTGAAGTGCCTGAGATTGGACCTGACATGATCAGAGATATGACAGAAAAAGTGAAGCAAATTCAAAAGAAAATGAAGGCAGCACAAGACAGACATGCCAAATATGCCAATGTTCGACGTAGACCGCTGGTATTTGAGACAGGAGACCGAGTATTTTTAAAAATTTCACCTTTCAGAGAAGTTGTCAGATTTGGCAAGAAAGGAAAATTGTCTCCACGATATATTGGGCCTTATGAGATTCTTGAAAAGATAGAAGATCGTGCATATCGACTCGCGTTACCGCCTTCATTATCCGGGATACATGATGTCTTTCATGTATCGTTATTAAGGAAATACCTTCCTGATGCTTCACATGCTATTCAGACAGACTGTAAGGCTCGAGATTTATTAGTCTTCTTCATTGATGTGATATTCGGAAGATATGAGTATGCATGACATGTAAAGAGAAGCACTAAATGAGATTATGAAGTGTTGCATAAAGTCTAGACCGCACCCGCGCTACGAACAAGACCGCACCCGCGGTTGATGGACAGAGAGTTGGAGATTAATTACGGAAGTGACACCGCACCCGCGGTGCTAGACAGACCGCACCCGCGGTGTTGTACCAGTAGGGTCAGCGCACCCGCGTTAAAAGACAGAGCGCACCCGCGGTCCAAGCTTCGAGGAAAGTTGATGCATATCAATACATGGAGCGCACCCGCGGTGCAAAAGTGAGCGCACCCGCGGTGCGACGTGCAGTGTGAAGGTTTAGCCCTTTGTTTGACATGCAATTGAGATATATATATATGTATTGATTCTCACGATTTCAGCATAAGAAATCGTGGGTTTTCCTTCAACATATTTCTTAAAGCCTTTCATATCTTCAAATAGTGATTTTGAGATATCCGTGTATCAGAAGTCGAATCCAAACATAGTATCGTACTCCTCTCGCTACGAGCTATACAAGGACGTAAGTTTCGTTACGTTTAGACATGATTTGAATTTATGATATTGTCAGAATTGAATATGAATCAGATATGATGTTTCTGCTACAGTAGACATGGTATAACTTAAGTCAGATTAAAGAATAGACTGTTTATGAAATTGTTATGAATTTCAGAGTTGAATTAGTTGAGATTCTATATCAGAGTTGTGTTATTATTCAGATTATGAGTTGTACTGATACTGATTATGAATTTTGGTATTATATCCGTGATATTAAGATAGACGCGGTTATCGTGACTGTATTGTTATGCCGTCGAAACATCAGTAGATTGATATTGATCAGATTCAGTAATGATTTTGATTGTATCGTGATATCATTGATATGAATTAGATTGTATCTTGTTCAGATATGGATCAGATTACATACTGATTTGAGTATTGATCAGAACAGGTCTTGAATTGAGTTATATACTGATATGGTATTTATATGATCGTCATTATCAGATTTGGATATGGACAGATTGGAATACAAGACTTCGTCTTCATCAGACCGAGAAGAGAAAGGTATAAATGGATGTCAATTGGGAGATCGACTTGAGTTAGATTTAACTAGAGTTTCCCTAAACCACATACTTGTATGGTATTGTTTTTATACCTTTGTGTTTTAATGAGTATGTTTATTCTATTGAATTAGAAGTAGAAAGCAGAGAGCTATTAAGTAAGAGTCACTGACAGAGGGGTTAGATTTTGACAGACTTGTCACTGACCCATTGCACATTGTCAGAATAGGCTTAGTCTTGGTAGATACGCCAAGGCACTGGACGTTTGGTATATCGTTATGCTTCAGATACAGATAGCATTCTATTCGATATAGATTAGACCAAAGTCCAGAAATAAGAACGTACCGCCACTGCGACTGATAGTAGTAGGTGGGAGACTTGTTACGTTCTTGTTCACCGGGATCCCTAGATTAGAATGAGAGATGAGTCGAGTTTTAGATATTGAGACTAGAATTTGATTTACAGATCCGTATTGATTTATGTTTCGTAGATTACGATTCATGTTTTATTTACAGACTGGTATGGATACATGTAGTTTGATTATGCTACATGTGATAAGATATAATTCATGCTTTTATGTTAATTCAGTTACTGCATGTATACATTATTTATACTGGGATTTATTCTCACCGAAGTATCCGACTGTTGTCTTGTTTATATGTGTGCATGACAACAGGTGGGGCATGATCAGGGTCAAGAGGATGATGAGAGATTGAGATTAGAGTGGTGATTCCGGACTTGGATGTAGACTTGGTTTAATACTGAAAATTAGTAGTTGAATCTTAGACTAGTTTGAATAATTGTTGTACATTATTGTACTTTTATACTGAGATGTATATTAGTTAAATTCCATTACGTTCCACACTTATATTTAAAAAAGAAAAATTTTTAGACCCTGTTTATCTTAAATGATAATTAAATCCCAAAGATGATTAAGAAGATGATTAGCGTCCGGGTCCCCACACAGATGAGGCCGAACTGGATGAAACGTTGAGCTATATTGAAAAACCGATTCAGATTATTGATCGTAAAGAAAAACAGCTCAGAACGAAGACCATTCCACTTGTGAAAGTTCAATGGACTCGTCATGGCACTGAAGAAGCCACTTGGGAAACTGAATCAGATATGAGACAAGAGTTCCCAAAGTTATTTCGATAATGTAAATTTTCTTATACAGTTTAGTATATATACTCCTTATTGATACGATTGAATACCTGTGATTTCGAGGACGAAATCGTATCTTAGGGGGGGAGAAATGTAATGCGCAAGATTTTAAATCGTGTTAAATTATGATTATTAATTTTTAATCGAGACGATTATGAAAGGGCTAATCGAGACATGAATTAAAAGTTTGTATGTGAAGTTGTTGGTGCGAGAGCCAAAGGTCTCGCGCATATGCGCGAGTAGGGCAGAAGCCCATTGTGCGGAACAGAACACTAGGCGCACATGCGCGACTGTATGCGCGCACATGCGCGAGAGGTCCAGAGAGGTTGGCGCACATGCGCGACTTGGATTCGCGCACATGCGCGAGGGTACCCGAGACTTGGCAAATTTGAGCAATGGCCTCGCGCATATGCGCCGAGTAAGGGCGCGCATATGCGCGAGTCTCCGTGAAGCTACGCGCCGAGACTTAAGTCTCGCGCATATGCGTTAGGACAGTACGCGCATATGCGCGAGAGGCTTTGGATGGATTTTGAGGAAAACACGTATCAATTACATGCAATATATATATATTGCCTCTTCCTTCGAATTTGATCAGATAGAAACAGCAAAAATCGAGAATTCCCTCAACACTTCACCGTGGTTCCAAGTTATGAGTTTGTGAAATCTACTCGTTAGATTTTGAATCCGACTTCGGTACTGAGTTCCTATCGACGCAGGCTACAACTAGACGTAAGTTTTATTACGTTTGGACATGTTTTTAAATTATGATATTGTCAGGATCGAATAAAATTCATATATCATGTTCTTGACATAATAGACAAGCGTAGAATCAAAGTTAGATTAAGAAACGGACTGAATATGGAATTGTTATGAATTTCAGAATGAGATTGACTAGAATTGATATTAGTTATGTACGGTGGTTGATTGTAAATGATTGGAATTGGTATAGACTGATATAGTATTATCAGTATCGCAAGATTGTACTGTTGTACCGTCAGAATTTGATAAAATAGAGATGTTGTGATTTATTAGAATATTGATACAGTATATTGATATTGTAATTGCCAGATTGAACATTGACAGGCTTTGAGTCGAGACTTCGATTGTATAAGAGCGACAGCAAGAAAGGTATAAATAAATGTTGATTCGAGATTGCACAACTCGAGTTAGGTCTGACTTGAGTTTCCCAAAATTACATACTTTATTTTATTTCATTGATATTTGCAGATTATCAGATTGATATGTTTAGTCTATTGAATTATAGCAGAGCCAGAGTTTGAGTCTAGGGCAGATCAGCCTAGCTAGGGCAAAACCGCCGAGTCTTTGTCAGAACCACGAAGACTCTAGACTTACGGTGTATCGATGAGCTTAGATGTAGATCGACGTCTATTGTAGACATTCGATACAGCATACCAAAGTCTAAATTAGATCGGGATCCCTAGGTTAAAAATAAGTTGAGGTACGATAATAAGTCATTGACTTAAATACAGATTCGTATTGGGTCATGTAGTCAGATTGGATACATGTTTTAATGATTGTTTATGCTTTTATATATGTTTTATATGATTGCATTGATACATTGTTTATACTGAGATATTTATATCTCACCGGAGTTATCCGGCTGTCGTCTTGTCTATATGTGTGCATGGCAACAAGTGGGACAGGTTCAGGGTCACAGAGGTGAAGAAAGATCGAGTTAGAGTGGAGACTACGGACTTGGACTAGGGTTAGGGTTTAAACACTTGTTATATAGTTGTTAAACCTTAGTTGAGACTGATTGTATATAGTGCAAGATTTGTACTTTTAATACTGACTTGTATGTTAAGATGTATGCCATTACGTTCCGCATTTTAAAAAAAAAATTTAGACCCTGTTTATTATAATTAATTAAATTATTCCCAATGACGATTAATAAGATGATTAGCGTCCGGGTCCCCAAACACAGTCTGTGACGGATAGGTCAAGACACCGGATGTTTGGTTATATCTAAGTGCATAGAATTGGAGTTTCTTCTATTACTGATGTTCGATATAGGAATATCAACATCTGAAAACCGGGATCCCTAGACTAGGAATGAGTCTAGTCTGAGACGTAGAGTCACGAGTCTGATTGACAGTTTTATATTGATTATGTTTTCAGATTTGATACATATTACTGATATTTGTTGTGAGAGCCTTGTTCCTGATTAATATTTTATTAACACACAATCAGGATTAATTAGTATAAACAGCGAAAACGAGTTAAAATTTTGCTTTTTGGCCCAATAGAAATTTCGGCATTACCTCCCCGTAAATAGGACATACAGGAAAAATATAAAATAACCAAAACGACTAAATCAAAACTCTCAACAAACATCCAATACGAAACAATGCCAACCAGGCACAATCACAACAACGATCCTCCACAAACACAATATACAACTACTCGGGGCATACCCCGGTAATACATAGACTCCATAATACATAAATATAATATATAGGGACTCGATGACTGAACTCACAGAGAAAAACAATAAAGGCTTGAGCTCAAAACTCAAAGAGCTCTAGCGCCCCTCGGTGCTTCATCCTGAGCAGCCGAAGACAAACCACCTGCATGACCTGCTATGGAAACACAGAACAAACCACAACAGTCCCAAAGGACAGGGGTCAAACCCCAGTACGAAGATCAAATAAATTACAGCATATATAAATGACATGTAATGAAATCAATGCAATGCATGTACGGGTGCAAGATGTCTGGATATCAGGAGTCAAAGGATCGATATCAACAATCATAATATATGCTCGAGCTGGTCCACGACTCAGCGGACCTGTCCACGACTCAGCAGACAGTGTCTGGGGATATGGCTTCACACTTGATGCCAGCAACTACCTAAGTCGGACCGAGTCAAGGTGCCCAAAATCCACAAGACACAATATAATATTATATTCAGATCTCAATCGAATATCAACGGGTATCAATAACTAAAGGGCTCAATATGAATGTGCGCTCAACAATGTATATCAATCCATAGATTATTCCAATATATTTGAAAATCATGTTTTATTTTAAGAAAACGAGGAATAATCTTAAATTTGCATCCAAATTCCACAAAGAGCACATAATCACATAATTCACATAAAATCAATTAACTCACATCAATTAAATTACACGTCGACATAGACGCTGTAAATCGATCAATCCGTACCTTAACCTTCAAATTAAATTACCACAATAATTACGAAGACCTCGGCGCTTCCTGGTTATCAAAACCTGTGGCAATTAATTTATTTTCATCAATTAAATACTCAACTCTTATCCAATTACCATTTACAAATTCCATCTTGTACCTAGGATCGATTTTAAGGTCATAACTCAATCAAAACCTAACCGAATTACACTTATCATATATGGCTGAAATCCTAACTCAAAATCCCAAATTTCATCAGAAGATACCGACACAAAAATCGCTCAACTAGATGATGATGAACACCAAAAACAAGAAACTTTGAAAACAATAAATCTGTACAGATTCTGGTTCGACACCTTGTAGCATAAAATTCAAATCTAATTCATTATTGACCCAATTCAAAATCCGCCAATTGTAAATGAAAGAAATCTCAAATTTTTAATTTTCTTAGAAGAAATCATTCCCAAAATCTTAGTAGATAGTTCCAGAATTAAGCAAGAACATGCTGTTACTCACCAACTCGCGGACTGAATTCCCAGACTGAGAAGTTTCGGTAAAATGAGCATAACTCCCTCAATTCTTAATGGAATTTAACGGGTCAATTATTGTTTCGAAGACAAGACATAGTTCTACAACTTTCATCTGGATCACAAGTCCTGAATCCGAGTGAAAACATGTCACAAACTCGAATTACAGAATGTCTTCTCCACGCATCAGTACAGAGTTCGGTTTTTGACACATTATGGTAGAAAAATCATATCAAATCCGTTTCTTATTGTAATTACGATTTTCTAGTGGCTGTAGAAAGCTAACACAACGTTCTACATGTTTTATTTGAACCAAAAGTCGATATTCTTCGTGTAACATGCCCAAATATCCAAAAAACTACACACCAAAATCTCGAAATATCACAGTAGCTAAGAATGAAACCCATGAACAAATTTGCAACTCTAGGCTTAGGGATTACCTTCCAAAGCTTCCTATAAACTGAAATGAAGCAAGAATTAGCCTCTACAATCCTACAAGGAACAAATAAGAAGGCAAGCAAGGGGTTGGAAAAATGTTGCAGCAGCAACACGCAGCTCGCTGCACAATGGAAGAGCTCGTCTCTTCTTCGATTCAAACAAGGAACAAGGTGCACGAGCTTCAGCTGATGGTTGCTGGATAAATTACTGTCAGCTATGGTGGTTGAACCACAAGACATGAAGAAGGTAGCTGGAGAAAAGGGTGAGGCGTGAGGTAGGGTTGAGGAGAAGACTTACGGAAATGGTGAAGGGGAAATGGGTTTACTTGTAAAATAACCCATAAAAATATACACCCCACAAATATATTAATATGCATTTGCAATTATTAAATGTTTGCTCAAAATGCTAGACTGTGACCCGGTCCAATTTATTTCAACTCCCGTGTGCTATTTAATTCCGACATGTATTTTAATATCGTTTATACTTCCGATATTTTCTAATACACATTTTTAACACACGATTAAATTTTTTAGCTTAATTATTTTAATTTAATTCTTTAAAATAATTATTATCAATTCTTGCCAAATAACTGAGTAATTAATATCAGGTCATCACATTCTCCCCCTTTAACAAAGATTTTGCCCTCGAAATCAGAACGTTCAATACAAATAAGATAAAAGGAATTCAAATTTACATTACTGCTAGTACATAGGAAACTCAGAGTACATGGAGTAATTTGTTACATTCTTAAACAAATGAGGCCATTCTTGACGCATTCTAGCCTCGAGCTCCCATGTTGCCTCTTCTGTCCCATGTTTACTCCACTGCACCATGACTAGAGGAATCGTCTTATTACGAAGCTGCTTTTCTTTGCGATCAAGAATTTGCAAAGGATACTCAACATAGCTAAGAGAACTATCTAACTCCACATTCTCGTGTCTCAGAACATGAGATGGATCTGGCTCATACTTCCGCAACATAGATACACGAAACACATCATGTATAGCAGACAAACTCTGCGGCAAGTTCAATCTATAAGCCAACAAACCGATCCTCTCAACGATAGTATACGGTCCAATATAACGTGGAGCTAACTTTCCTTTTTTCCCAAATCTCATTGTGCCGCGAAATGGTGACACCTTTAGAAAAACTTGACCACCGACTTGAAATTCCAAAGGTCTACGCATTTTATTTGCATAGCTAGCTTGACGATCCTGAGATGCTTTCATTCTTTTTCTGATCAAATCAATCTTTTCATTCATCTCTTCAACAAATTCAGGTTGTGCCAATGATTTTTCTCCAATCTCATTCCAACATATCGACGATCGACACCTTCTACCATACAAAGCTTCAAATGGTGCCATTCCAATAGTCGTTTGGAAACTGTTGTTGTATGAGAATTCTACCAATGATAGAGATTCTTGCCAATTACCTCTGAAATCCATAACTACTGACTGAAGCATATCTTCCAAAGTCTGAATGGTTCTTTCTGTCTGACCATAAGTTTGGGGATGATATGCTGTGATCATAGCCAACTTAGTTCCCAAAGCATTCTGAAGACTGCTCCAAAACTTAGATGCAAATCTTGGATCTCTATCAGACACAATAGACACTGGAACTCCATGCAACCGAACCACATTATCCAAATATAACCTTGCCATTTTCTTGTAAGGATAGGTACGAGCATATGGAATGAAATGTGCTGACTTGGACAATCTATCAACTATAACCCAGACAGCATCACAACCTCTGATAGACCTGGGTAAGTGAGTTACAAAGTCCATTGCAATATGTTCCCAGTTCCATTGCGGTATTTCTAAACTCTGTAACATACCTCCAGGTTTCATTCTCTTAGCTTTCACCTGTTGGCATGTACAAAAAATCTTGCTACAAATTCAGAAATGTCTTTCTTCATCGCATCCCACCAGAAATAAGGTCTCAATATCTGGTACATCCTACGATTACAAGGATGAACACTATGGCGACTACAATGCGCCTCTTGAAGCAATGATTCTCTCAATTCTGCAACATTTGGTACCACTAATATGTTATTCATTCGCAAACAATCATCTGATGAGACATTATACTTATCTGGATTACCAGACAAAACCAACTCTTTTGATTTCTGAACTTTTGGATCTGTCTTTTGAGCCTTTTTAATTTCAGCAATAATCTGTGGCTCAAACTGCAATGCAGAAACAATAAAATAATTATCTTGTGGCTGAAAATTCCATCCAGAAGTACACAATTCATCATGATTCTGTGAAATATGAATGGATGCTAACATGCCATCCTGATACTTCCGGCTTAATGCATCTGCAACCTAATTCATCTTCCTTGGTTGATACTGTATTTCACAGTCAAAATCCTTCCATAGATCTAACCAACGTCTCTGCCTCATATTCAGCTCTGACTGAGTAAACAGATATTTCAAACTCTTATGATCTGAGTAAATAATAAATTGTTCACCATATAGATAGTGTCGCCAAATTTTCAAGGAAAAAACAATGGCTGCAAGTTCAAGATCATGAACTGGATATCGGGATTCATGTATCTTTAGTTGCCTCGAAGCATAGGCAATAACCTTTCCATGTTGCATCAATACACATCCCAATCCTTTAGCTGATGCCTGTACAAACCACAAATCCACCTGATCCAGACGGCAACGCCAACACTGGTGCTGTCGTCAATTTTTCTTTCAGTTTCAGAAAACTCTGCTAACACTCTTCTGACCAAATAAATCTTGCATCCTTCTTGGTCAGTTGGGTGATAGGTCGGGAAATATGAGAAAACCCTTCAATGAATCGTCTGTAATACCCGGCCAATCCCATAAAACTTCGAACCTCTGGTACATTGGTTGGTCTAGTCCAATTCAAGACCGCTTTAATTTTACTTGGATCGACGGATATTCCTTTGGCTGATATCACATGACCCAAAAATATGATTTGATCCAACCAGAATTCACACTTTGACAATTTAGCATACAACTGAGCATCACGAAGTGTTTGAGGAACTAATCTCAAATGCTCTCTATGTTCCTTTCTTGACTTCGAATACACCAGTATATCATCAATAAAAACAATAAAAAACTTGTCCAGAAAATTCCTGAACACTCGGTTCATTAAATCCATAAATACTGCTGGTGCATTAGTCAACCCAAATGGCATAACCAAAAATTCATAATGCCCGTATCTGGTTCTAAAAGCTGTCTTAGAAACATCTTCTTCTCTAACTCGAAGTTGATGGTATCCTGATCGAAGATCAATTTTCGAATATACTGAAGTTCCCTGTAATTGATCAAACAAATCATCGATTCTAGGCAAAGGCTATTTATTCTTGACGGTGACCCGATTCAATTGCCTATAATCAATGCAAATTCTCATGGAACCATCTTTCTTTTTAACAAACAAAACAGGGGCTCCCCAAGGTGACATACTAGGTCGTATGTACCCTTTTTCAAGTAAATCCTGCAATTCCTCTTTCAACTCTTTAAGTTCTGTAGGTGCCATTCTATACGGAGCTTTTGAAATTGGAGCATTTCCTGGCATCAATTCAATGCTAAAATCAAGCTCTCTGTGCGGTGGAAAACATGGTATCTCCTCCAGAAAGACATCAGAAAATTCTTTCACCACCGGTATATCAGACAATCTCGGCTCTTCCTTTAAAGCATCCACAGCAGAAATCATATTCCCTCATTTCCTAAGGATAATAGCTTAAACATTTCCATCGCTGAAACTAAAGGTATTTTAGCTTGCGATCCTCGACTATAAAAATTCCATTTGTCACCAAAATGAGGTCGAAAACGTACTACACCATGAAAACAGTCTACAGTAGCTCGATAATTTGTCAAGGTATCCATACCAATGATACAATCAAAGTCATACATCGATAACACAATCGAATTAGAAATCATAATACTGTCACCGAAATGAAATACACAATTCAACACAATCTGCCATGATAAAATCACTTTACCGGCTGGAGTGGACACAGATGCAAACTCATGCAATGATGTAGTCACAAAGTCATATTCATCAACAAAATTGGATGCGAGGAAAGAGTGAGATGCTCCTGTATCAAATATAACTCGTGCATGTAACCATTAATTAAACAAGTACCTGCGATTACACCACCTGGCGCCTCTCTGGCTTGATCCTCTGTCAAAGCATACACTAGCCTGTTGTGGACCTGGGAATGATTGAGGTGCATTACCCCGAACCTGTGGATAATTGGACTGCTGAAAAGACTGCGCAGAAGTAAAGGGTCTCTGAGATGAACCACCCGAAAAACCACCTCTGTTTTGAGAAAACTGTTGTGGTCTCATCTGCCCTTGAGTACGGTTTGGACAACATCTAGCAAAGTGTCCTTTCTGACCGCAATTATGACATGTCCCACGTACACCACCACACTGAGATGTATGATGTCTACCTCCACAACGCTCACAATACACCACTGAATACTGATTCCCTGAAAAAGGCGTCCCCGATACACTTTTAGATCCACTTTAGCTAGATGAACTCGACTGACCTTTCTTCTTGAAGTTCTTTCCTCTGGGCCTAAACCTTTGAGGTTTTTGGTGTTTGAAGAACTGCTGCTGCTGGAAAGGCTGCTGAGGTACATAAGATGATGTACCCATTGGTAATTGCATACCTCCATTGGGTATCTGTAAAGTCTACTGCTGATTATCTCTTTGAAATCCTGCTTCTAATCTTATTGCCTTATTGACTGCATCGGCTTAGCTAACCGGATTACTAGCCAGAACCAAGGAATATAAATGAGAACCCAATCCTTCCAGAAATTTCTCCATTTTTGCCCCATCATTACCGGCGATGTGCGGCACGTAAATCAATAAAGATGATAATTGTCGAGCATATTCCGCAACAAGTAAATTACCCTAAACCAATTTATGAAATTCAGATGATTTGGCATCATAATAAGAAGGCGGAGAATACTCTTGTCTGAACTGAGTACTGAAAACATCCCAAGTACTAACTGTGCCAGCATCACGCAAAGCCCTGGCAGTAGCCTCCCACCAACGTTCAGCATTGTCCCTCAGCTGAAGAACTACTAATTTTACTCTTCGGTTGGAATCATATTCCACCAAATCAAACAAATTATTCGTGGCCCTTAACCAACTTTCAGCTTTTTCATTACCTTCGGAGCCTCAAAGATAGGAGGATTCGGATTCTGAAATCTCGATACCACCAATTCCATATCATTCACTCTACGGGTGATCTGTTCAACTTCCACATTAACATTCTGTACTGCTTCACCAGTAGGTCGACCACGTCTACCTCGAGCATTCACATCAATACCATCCATATTCTGAGCACCAGACTCTTGAACCACTTCTTTACCTTTCCTACCTCTCGGTGCCATTCTACAAAACCAAAGTTAATTCCCAAAATATTCATTAACTTCAAAATAATTCAAAGCACCGAAAAGGAAATGCCAAAATGCTCAAGAATCCATTACCTACTAATGCCAAAACATGTTCATCTCTAAAATACTAACATGCATTTCAAACTAGGCAAAAGCAAGTAATTCCAAATAATCAATCACATGCGCACAATTTATTTGTGCCTAGACTCGAGTGTACTAACTCTATATGAGCATATCCCATTCTACGCTCTGATACCAAACTGTGAGGGCCTTGTTCCTGATTAATATTTTATTAAAACACAATCAGGATTAATTAGTATAAACAGCGAAAACGAGTTAAAATTTTGCTTTTGGCCCAATAGAAATTTCAGCATGACCTCCCCGTAAATAGGACAAACCGTAAAAACATAAAATAACCAAAACGACTAAATCAAAACTCTCAACAAACATCCAATACGAAACAATGCCAACCAGGCACAATCACAACAACGATCCTCCACAAACACAATATACAACTACTCGGGGCATACCCCGGTACTACATAGACTCCATAATACATAAATATAATATCTAGGGACTCGATGACTGAAAACAGAGAAAAACAATAAAGGCTTGAGCTCAAAACTCAAAGAGCTCTAGCGCCCCACGGTGCTTCATCCTGAGCAGCCGAAGACAAACCACCTGCATGACCTGCTATGGAAACACAGAACAAACCACAACAGTCCCAAAGGACAGGGGTCAAACCCCAGTACGAAGATCAAATAAATTACATCATATATAAATGACATGTAATGAAATCAATCCAGTGCATGTACTGGTGCAAGATGTCTGGATATCAGGAGTCAAAGGATCGATATCAACAATCATAATATATGCTCGAGCTGGTCCACGACTCAGCGGACAGTGTCTGGGGATATGGCTTCACACTTGATGCCAGCAACTACCTAAGCCGGACCGAGTCAAGGTGCCCAAAATCCACAAGACACAATATAATATCATATATAGATCTCAATCGAATATCAACGGGTATCAATAACTAAAGGGCTCAATATGAATGTGTGCTCAACAATGTATATCAATCCATAGATTATTCCAATATATTTGAAAATCATGTTTTATTTTAAGAAAACGAGGAATAATCTTTTAAATTTGCATCCAAATTCCACAAAGAGCACATAATCACATAATTCACATAAAATCAATTAACTCACATCAATTAAATTACACGTCGACATAGACGCTATAAGAAATCGATCAATCCGTACCTTAACCTTCAAATTAAATTACCACAATAATTACGAAGACCTCGGCGCTTCCTGGTTATCAAAACCTGTGGCAATTAATTTATTTTCATCAATTAAATACTCAACTCTTATCCAATTACAATTTACAAATTTCAGCTTGTACCTAGGATCGATTTTAAGGTCATAACTCAATCAAAACCAAACCGATTTACACTTATCATATATGGCTTAAATCCTAACTCAAAATCCCACATTTCATCAGAAGATACTGACACAAAAATCGCTTATCTAGATGCTGATAAACATTAAAAACAAGAAACTTTGAAAACAATAAATCTGTACAGATTCTGGTTCGACACCTTGTAGCATAAAATTCATATCTAATTCATTATTGACCCAATTCAAAATACGCCAATTGTAAATGAAAGAAAACTCAAATATTTAAGTTTTCTTAGAAGAAATCATTCCCAAAATCTTAGTAGATAATTCCAGAATTAAGCCAGAACATGCTGTTACTCACCAACTCGCGGACTGAATTCCCAGACTGAGCAGTTTCGGTAAAATGAGCATAACTCCCTCAATTCTTAGTGGAATTTAACGGGTCAATTATCGTTTCGAAGACAAGACATAACTCTACAACTTTTATCTGGATCACAAGTCCAGAATCTGAGTGCAAACAGGTCACAGACTCGAATTACAGAATGTCTTCTGCACGCATCAGTACAGAGTTCGGTTTTTGACACATTATGGTAGAAAAATCATATCAAATCCGTTTCTTATTGTAATTACGATTTTCCAGTGGCTGTAGAAAGCTAACACAACGTTCTATAAGTTTTATTTGAACCACAAGTCGATATTCTTCATGTAACATACCCAAATATCCAAAAAAACTAGACACCAAATTCTCGAAATATCACCGTAGCTAAGAATGAAACCCATGAACAAATTTGCAACTCTAGGCTTAGGAATTACCTTCCAAAGCTTCCTATAAACTGAAATGAAGCAAGAATTAGCCTCTGCAATCCTCCAAGGAACAAATAAGAAGGCAAGCAAGGGGCTGGAAAAATGTTGCAGCAGCAACATGCAGCTCGCTGCACAATGGAAGAGCTCGTCTCTTCTTCGATTCAAACAAGGAACAAGGTGCACGAGCTTCAGCTGATGGTTGCTGGATAAATTACTGTCAGCTATGGTGGTTGAACCACAAGACACGAAGAAGGTAGCTGGAGAAGAGGGTGAGGCGTGAGGTAGGGTTGAGGAGAAGACTTACGGGAATGGTGAAGGGGAAATGGGTTTCCTTATAAAATAACCCATAAAAATATACACCCCACAAATATATTAATATGCATTTGCAATTATTAAATGTTTGCTCAAAATGCTAGACTGTGATCCGGTCCAATTTATTTCAACTCCCGTGTGCTATTTAATTCCGACATGTATTTTAATATCGTTTATACTTCCGATATTTTCTAATACACATTTTTAACACACGATTAAATTTATTTAGCTTAATTATTTTAATTTCGCACTTTAAAATAGTTAATATCAATTCTTGCCAAATAATTGAGTAATTAATATCAAGTCATCACATTTGTTACATGCTTTTACATTGTTTATATGATCGCATGTTTTATTGATTTATACTGGGATTTTATTCTCACCGGAGTTATCTGGCTGTTGTCGTGTTTGTATGTGTGCATGGCAATAGGTGGGACAGGTTCAGGGTCGAGGAGATAAAGAAAGATCGTGATTAGAGTGGAGACTACAGACTTAGATTAGAGATATGGTTTGGACACTTGACATTTAGTTGTTAAACCTTAGTTGAATGATTGTATATATAGTACAAGACTTGTACTTTAATACTGATATGTATATTAGATTGAATCCCATTACATTCCGCATTTAAAAAATAAAAATAAAAATTTAGGCCATGTTTATTATAATTGATTAAATTGTCCTGATGATGATTAAGAACATGATTAGCGTCCGGGTCCACACATGCTCATATGATGAGTATCATGAAACTCATATTTGGAATACTGTATATTCTAAACAGTTCCTACTCGATTCAGCCGCCGCTAAGAAGCATATAGGCCGCTCGAGTTCGAGACTAGTATCTGCGATGTGAGTACCATGTTTCATTGGTAGGGGACATTGTGATGTCCGAGCATGCAGATAGGTGCTCCTTGTAGAGTGCACTGAACAACCCTCCATAAAGGACTTTCCAAGTGGTTCTGACTTATCGAGTGAAAACGTCCTAGTTTATGGTTGTACACCATTAGTCCTTATGACCCGGGACAACATTGAGACTCTATGTGCTAGAATTACACTTTGACTTGTTTACCGACTCTCATGGGGTCATCAGGTGGCAAGGTTGAGTGTTCTGTCGAAACATATAGGATTTGATGCATTGTAGTCGGGGATTCACCGCTTACCTTTGGGTATGGATATCCTATGTGTATGTAGTATGAAATCTTTGATCAGAATATGGTTGTAATTATGAAATGGGTTTCATAGATTACACCATCGATGCAACTATGACATGACACATAGTATCGATTCATTGACAACTCTCGATATACCAATGGTTGTCGGATCGATCGGGATATATGAGTTGAAAGGACCGTACTGTACGCTAACCATAATTGAATGGTTCTTGCAGACACTATCATTTGATACCTAGGGAATCATGTAAGCGATGCTGCTAGGCGTTTAACATGATTGGTTGGGTACTATCAGACTTGAGTTCTGACATTCTTGTTATCAAGGAGTTGATAAGTAAGAATGGAGCAATTGGGGTATGCTCGTATAAGGACATGTTTAGTCCAAATCACATGGAGATGTGAACCCACGGCTAGTTGTATCAATGAACCATGGAGGGCCACACAAGTAATAGCTTTCTAGATCGCGTTGAGAAGTTAAAATAGTTCAATGTGTTGAACGGCTTATAAATGAGTTTATAAGCGTAAGAAAAAATAGAAGTATGACTTCTATGAAGAAAATGTAATTTTTAATTTATTAATGTGTTCTTAAATTAAAAGTTGACCAAATAAATAATGTATTTGAAAATTGTGATTTTCATAAACATTATTACGGAATAAATTAAATTAATTCAAGTGTTGAATTAATTAAACATTAGTGGGCCTAGTAGAGTCCAAATAATTAAATTAATTCAAGTGTTGAATTAATTAAATAACATTGGGGCTTGTAGAGCCCAATTAAAAATAATTATTAAACTAGTGGGTTTGAGTAAAATCAAGTAAGCTTTAAATGGACTCAAATATTTTTGGGACATTTAAATAATTGTCCATAGGCCTTGTTAATGTTACAAGCCCAACTCAAATTGCATGCTTGGGAGGTGAAGAGTTGGGGATTACTTTTAATTAAAAAATTGGAATGACATGCACATGCTAGCTTTAGCTTTTTGCACAACCAAGACAACTCATTCACTCCATTTCACTCTCTCTCTTGGCCGAAAATTTCACCTCATTTTTCTCTCAATTTTGTTCTTCAATAGTTGGAGAAATAATTCTCTTCTCAAAGAAAAATGTCCTACATTTTCTAGTGCAAGTGTAAGGTGGATCTTCCTAGTTGGCGGTGGGCTTGATTTTTGAACAAGGAGTGTTCAAAGGAAACTTGTAGAAGGTCATTTCATCAAGAGCTAAGGTGTTTACACCTTAGTTGGAGCCATCATCAATCCATTTTGATTGATTGGTAAATTTCATAACACCCTATGAATGTTATAGTTTGTGTTTTGTATACGTTACACACTAGTACATGAGGTGTTCAAGAAATTTTTTCCTTAAAATTTCGATTTTCATGCCCTTAAACATTTTGAACTTCCGTTGCGCATTTGAACACCTAAAACCGATCCTCTTTCAGGGACAACATTGAGACTTTATATGCTAGCATTGCACATTGACTTGTTTACAGACTCTCATGGGGTCACCGGGTGGCAAGGTTGGGTGTTTTGTCGAAACAATAGGATTCGAAGCATTGTAGTCAAGGATTCACCGCTTACCTTCGGGTATGGATATCCTCTGTGATCTCATGTATATGTAGTATGAAATCTCTGATTAGAGTATGGTGGTAATTATAAAAGGGGTTTCATAGATTACACCATCGATACAACTACGACATAACACTTAGTAACGATTCATTGACAATTCTCGATATGCATATAGTTGTCGAATCGGTCGGGATATATAAGTTGAAGGGACCGTACTATACGCTAACCACAATTGAATAGTTCTTGTAGGCACTGTCATTTGATACCTAGGGAATCATGTAAGCGATGCTGCTAGGCTTTTAAAATGGTTGGTTGGGTACTATATGACTTGAGTTCTGACGTTCCTATTATCAAGCAGTTGATAATTAAGAATGGAGCAATTGGGGTATGCTCATATGAGGAAATGTTTAGTCACGAATCACATTGAGATGTGAACCCACGGCTAGTTGTATCATTGAACCATTGAGGTTCACACAAGTGCTAACTTTCTAGATCCCGTTGAGAAGTAAAAATAGTTCAATATGTTGAACGACTTATAAAAGAGTTTATAAGCGCAAGAAAAATTAGAAGTATGACTTTTATAAGGGGAATGTGACTTTTAATTTTAGGAAGTGTTCCTAAATTAAAAGTTGGCCAAACAAATAAAGTATTTGAAAATTGTGATTTTCATAAACTTTATTATGAACTAAATTAAATTAATTCAAATGTTGAATTAATTAAACACTAGTGAACCTGGTAAAGTCGAAATAATTAAATTAATTCAAGTGTTGAATTAATTAAATAACATTGGGCTTTGTAGAGCCCAATTAGAAATAATTATTAAACAAGTGGGCTTAAATAAAATCAAGTAAGGTTTAAATGGTATCAAATGTTTTTGAGACATTTAAATAAAAGTCCACGGGCCTTGAAATTGTTACAAGCCCAAGTAAAACGCATGCAAGGAAGGTGAAGGGTTGGAGGAAACTTTTTCATTAAACAATGCATGGCTTGCTCATGCACTTTATCACTTTTTCATACACCAAGAAAAACACTCCTCCCTCTCTCTTCCGAGGCAATGGCCGAAATTTTTGTAGCACTATCTCCTTCATTTTTCTTCTTCAATTGTTGAAGATTGCACTCTCTTCTCAAAAGAAAAATCCTCTAATTTTTCTAGTGCAAAGTTAGAGGGGATCTTCTTTGTTGGTGGTGGGCTTGATTTTGAGCAAGGAGTGCTAAAGGGAGGCTTGAAGATTTGTCTTGCAATTGAAGAGCTAAGTAGTTTACGACTTAATTGGAGCCCTCATCAATCTTTTAAGATTGATAGGTAAAATCTTAAAACACCCTATGAATGTCATTTTGTGTTTTATTGTATTTGCTACACACTAATGTTTAGGGTACTCGATTTTCTTACTAGAAAATAATTTTGAAACTTCCGTTGCGCAAGCGGACACCTTAATCGATCCCCTTTCAGACGGGCGCTTGTTTCAAATTTGGACAAGTAGGACATCGGGTTAAAGAGTGTCTTGAGAACAAAGATAAAGGGACCGGACCAAACAAACCAAATGAAAACAAGACTAATGCTCGAGTGTATGCTATAACTCAAGAAGAAGCGGATAACACCAATGATGTGTTGGCAGGTACGGTTTTACTCAACAAAATGCTTGTTTATGGCTTGTTTGATTGTGGTGCTACTCACTCATTTGAGTTTAGATGATTTGCTATAGAGCTAAAACTTTAGCATGTAACTCTTAGTGAACCATTAAGAGTTGCAACACCTGCTAGCAAAACAATTGAAAATCATAAGGTATATCGGAACTGTAAAATTTGCATCAATAAACAGATCTTTGAGGCAGAATTGATTCAACTCAATATGATTGAGTTCGACATCATTTTCGGAATGGACTGGTTAGCTAAACATCATGCCCTAGTAGACTGCCAAAATAAAAATGTCGAACTTCAGATTCCGACTCAAAAGGAAATCATATATCATAGAAAGTTCAAAGAATGAAAATCTCTTCTATCTGCCTCACAAACCTGGAAGGCCATAAAATGCGGTGAAGAAATTTACATAGAAATGGTCAACGAAGTCAGAGAAGAAGATGCCTAAAAAATGGAGGATATTCCAATCGTTCAAGAATTTCCAGGCGTTTTTCCCGAGGATTACCGGGTGCGATTCCCGATAGAGAAGTGGAATTTGAAATTAATTTGGTCCATGGTTCTGCACCAATTTCAAAGGCACCATACTGAATGACACCAGCTGAATTAAAGGGGTTAAAGGAGAAAATTCAGGAGTTATTGGACAAGAAACAAATCCGACCTAGTGCATCCCCGTGGGGAGCCCCAATTCTTTTCGAAAAGAAAAAGGACGGAAGCATGAGACTATGTATTGATTATAGAGCGTTAAACAAAATTACGAAAAATAATAAGTACCCACTTCCCAGAATAGATTATCTTCTCAATCAACTAAAAGGAGCAAAGTTCTTTTCAAAACTCGACCTAAGATCAGGCTATCACCAACTGAAGGTCAAAGCCGAGGATATACCTAAAACAGATTTTATAACAAGATATGGACATTATGAGTTCTTCATGATGCCTTCTGGTCTAACAAATGCTTCTGCATCATTCAAGAACCTCATGAATAGGGTATTCAAGCCATACATCGATAAATTTGTTGTGGTTTTTATAGATGATATCCTTGTGTATTCACCAAGTTAGGAAGACCATCGAGAACATCTGCGTCTCACCTTGCAGACACTGCGTGAAAAGGAAATCTATGCCAAATTCAAAAAGTGTGAATTTTGGATAAAAACTGTTGCGTTTTTAGGTCATATAATCTCTTAATTAGGGGTGTCACTAGACCCTAAGAAAGTAGAGGCAATTAGGGACTGGCCACAACCGAAAACAGTAATAGAAGTAAGGAGTTTTCTGGGTTTAGCTGGCTACTATAGAAAATTTGTGAAAGGATTTTCTTCGATAGCCATTCCTCTCACAAAACTTACACAGAAGAATTCAATATTTATTTGGAATGAAGCATGTGAGAATAGTTTCGAAAACCTTAAAACAAAGGTCGCATCTACAACATTACTAGTTCTTTCCGAGGATTGCAATGATTTTACAATATATAGTGACGCTTCAAAGGGAGGATTAAGGTGTGTGCTTATGCAGGAAGATCAGGTAATTGCCTATGAATTAAGGCAATTAAAACCTTATGAGCAAATTTACCCAACTCATGGCCTTGAGTTAGCTGCAATCGTATTTGCGCTAAAGATCTTGAGACATTACCTTTATGGGGTAAAATGCGAAGTATTTACTGATCACCAAAGCCTTAAATACATATTCACCCAAAAAGAACTAAACATGAGGCAGAGAAGGTGGATTGAACTTCTCAAAGATTACGATTTATCGATCAATTATCATTCGGGGAAGGCGAATAAAGTTGCAGATGCTTTGAGCTGAAGGAACATTGGGAAAGTAAACTTATCTTCTCTATCAGTGGAACCATGCCTTCGAGAATCAATCAAATTAAAATAAAGCCGAGATTTCTCTATCACAATGATTAAGGAACAAATTCAAGAAAGAAAAACCCAAGAATTCCAGACTGATGAAAATAGTGTTCTCTGGATGAAAGGACGGTTGTGGATACCAGATATCAATGGGATTCGGGAAGAAGTGATGGCAGAGGCACATAGGTAGAAAATTTCAGTCAAGCCCAGAAGAACAAATGAAACACCCTTACCCATGACATTAAATTTTAAAGAAATAACATGTGCGGAAGCATTTCATTTTAAAGGCAAAATAAAACTCGTATATATAAAAAAAACGTTACCAAACCTTTAACATAACAATGCCCAAAGACTATCATAAAAATATGTTCAAAAGTCACCACAAAATATATGTGACTCATTCTTTCAAGGTACAAGATACCATGACTACCAATGTTTCACAAAACCGAAATAAGTATTACATGCCAAAAATTTTTCCCCTTCCCTTGCCATATGACTTCTTCCACCTCTAATAATCCATATCATTCTTTCTTTCACCTGCATCACATGATATTAACTGGAATGAGATTATAACTTAGTAAGTAGAAAGGGAAGAACAACAAGTAAATATACATATGCTTGGGCTTGAATAACATGGCTATGGCAATGAAAGCTATATAATACCATCTTCAATGAACAATAGATATCTAGGCATAATAGATGGTATTTCATGGAAAGGATTAAAAAAAGAAATTGATAGTCCTGTGACCTGTGGCATGACATAGAGCCTTAATAAATCTGTAACGGGGACAATGTAATTTGTACCTCTTTGATATAAATATCAAAACTGTGAGAGATACACATTTATCACGAAATTGGCCAACAACACGCATATAATTACTATCAATTCTTTACTTTAATCATGGAAATTTTATTGAGACAATTTAATAAACTTATGGTAGGTAACAATGGCTTACTAACTCCTTTATCAATGGATTCAATGGTATTCCTTGATCAATGAATACATAACAATACATATAACAAGAATATATCAATGGAAGGAGTTAGATATCAATAAACATGGCTTTTGTAAATATATATATATCATGTGAGAAAAGAAAACAAGCCTCTACTTACTACCCAAGAAGCAAATGGTTGCGCTAAGATGACTTTGAAGGGACACCTACAATAAAATACATAAAATCAACCATTAATCATCACCATTGGTCATAGAAATCAACCAAGCCAACATATACCTTGTGGGGACCCGGACGCTAATCATATTCTTAATCATCATTGGGACAATTCATTTCATTATAATAAACAAGGTCTATTTTTTTTTTAAATGCGGAATGTAATGGAATTCAATCTAATATACATATCAGTATAAAGGTACAAGTCTTGTACAACAAGCATCAAACTCAAACTAAGGTTCAACAACTAAATGTCAAGTGTTGAATCCTATCTACAGCAACGTCAAAGTCCGTAGTCTCCACTCTAATCACGATCACTCATCATCTCCTCGACCCTGATCTTGTCCCACCTGTTGCCATTGTGGGGACCCGGGCTCTAACTCAATTCTTTTCGGGATTAATTGGATCTTTATTCAAAATGTGGGTCAAATTTTCGCTTTTTAACATTAATTCAAATGTAAATACTACGCATAATATCTTTCTTTATTTAATTACAACACATATAATATACATGTCATGTTTTACTACAAACACATCACAAATGTTTAATACAAACCATAAACTACGAGTAGTACAAATCTAGTACAATATCACTAGTGATCTACTGCGCCCGTAGTCACCACGCTATCTTGATCTCATCTCTGCCGTGACCCAGATCCTGCCCCACCTGTTGTTATGCAAACATACAGACATAACAACAGCCGGAAACTCCGGTGAGAACAAATCCCAGTATAAAACATGTATACATGCTGATACATAATCATAAATCATGAATCAAAGCAATAATAATGGGCTTCATAGTCTATGAAACCAATCTATATAAACATGCAATTCAAATCAAATCATGTCTTGACTCGACTCGACTCTACTTTAGGGATCCCGGTGTGAATAAAACGTCACTGTCTGTCACCTACCCTCCCAATCGGGGTAACTGTACGTCTTATTCCTAGACTTCGGTCATATCTTTATCAAATGTCTACAATCGGAAAGAATCTGATCCGAAGCGTCGATACCACCGAACACCTAGTTTGGCAAGTCTGCCAATGACTCTCCTATCTCAAAGGCTTGAATATAAATCTATAAACAAGACAGCATCCTTTCAAGAGATTTGAATATAAATCTATAAACAAATCAAATTCATATCAAAAGATAAACAACAATTCTAGTATGTGATTTGGTTGGGAAACTCAAATTGAATCTCATTTGAGTTGTGTCTTCCCCAAACAAAACATGAATTATACCTTTCTTGTCGTTCGTAGCAGTCGAAGTCTCGTTGTCGAATCTGTCAATATCAATCTGAAACGACATATTTAAGATGCATTCTATCAATCTCTAATCTCAATCAACACATATCCAATTTAATACTTGATCTCGGTACAATTTGACGGCATAACAACGTAATTTCTCGATACCGGTCAATCCATCTCTCAACATATACAACCAATTCATACTTCTCAACTCATAAGGATACACATACGGAGCAATATTCAATCTCGGTACGTTTTGGCGGCATAACGGCGTAGTTTCTCGGTACCGGTCAACTCAAACTTCAATAATCAGTAACCATAACTCATAATCCTCATGATAAACACATGGTAGTACTCAAAATCTGCATATCATAACACTAAGCATGCTGGAAATAGTAACAATAGCATACAATGTTCGTTCTTCGATCCGGTTACGAATATACGTTGCTTAAAACCTCAAGAACATATTATGGAGCTCAATTCATCATTCTCCCAACACATATATATAAAAACATGTTGAAAGTGAACAATACTTACATCCTTTTGTAGCTTTTGATGCCAGAAGCATAAATCTATGTTTGGATTGAAATTTGGTTGGTTGGATGTTGCACAATCTAATTTCTAAGACATGATGAATACTTGAGCTTTCATGGAGTTCCTCTCGATTCTCATTCTGTTGAGGAAGAGTGAAGGAAAGACAACACACCTTATATGCATGTCCAAGGTCACATGCTTTATTCTTCAATCAACACGTATGACCGCGGGTGCGGTAGTTCATGAACCGCGGCTGCGCTCAAGCTTCGGTAGTCCATCCAACTTTGCATAAAAGTCGACCGCAGGTGCGCTACATATAAGACCGCGGGTGCGGTGACATCAACGCGGGTGCGGTTACGTTTGAACCGCGGGTGCACACCCATTTCTGTAAATACTTTCCAACTCTCTGTCCATCAACCGCGGGTGCACTCTTTCTTGGACCGCGGGTGCGGTGACCCTACTGTAAAAATGACTAACTTTTTGTCCATGCACCGCGGGTGCGGTCCCTTTCTTCAAGAAACACTTCATCTTTTCATTTTATCCACACACAATCTAGGGCATTACATTTCTCCCCCTCTTAGATATTAGTTCGTCCTCGAACGTGAAATCAATTAATCCAAGTATGTAAAAACAGCAGTAAAATCAAAAGCTGAATAAATACTCACATCATGAGAATAACTCGGGATATCTCTGTTTCATATCTGCTTCTGTCTCCCAAGTCGCTTCCTCGGTGCCATGACGACTCCACTGGACTTTCACTAGTGGAATAGTCTTTGTTCTGAGCTGTTTCTCTTTCCGATCAAGAATCTGTATCGGTTGTTCAATATAACTCAACGTTTGATCCAGCTCAGCTTCTTCAGGCCGAATGACATGAGAATAATCTGGCATGTATCTACGCAGCATCGATACATGAAAAACGTCATGTATTCCGGATAGAGAAGGAGGAAGAGCTAGTCGATATGCTCGATCGCCAATCTTCTCAAGAATCTCGTATGGACCAATGTATCTAGGAGACAATTTCCCACGCTTGCCAAATCTTTCAATGCCTCTGAAGGGAGAAATCTTCAAAAATACTCTGTCCCCTTTTTCAAATACAAGTGGTCTACGTCTGATATTGGCATACTTGGCTTGCCTATCCTGTGCTGTTTTCATTCTTTTTCTGAATGATCTTCACTTTCTCAGTCATTTCACGGATCATATCAGGTCCAAGTTCTGGTGCCTCAGAGATATCATCCCAATATAGAGGAGATCTGCATTTCTTGCCATACAAAGCTTCAAACGGTGCCATCTCTATGCTCGTTTAATAGCTGTTGTTGTATGAGAATTCACACAACGGTAGTGAATCTTGCCAACTAGTGCCAAAGTCTAGCACTACAGCTCTCAACATGTCCTCTAAAGTCTGGATAGTCCGCTCTGACTGTCCGTCTGTCTGGGGATGATAAGCAGTGCTCAGGTGCAATGTCGTACCTAAAGCCTGCTGCAGACTGTGCCAAAAGTGATAAGTGAATCGTGAATCACGATCTGATACGATAGACTTCGGCACACCATGTAATCTAACTACCTCTCTGACATATATCTCAGACATCTGATCATGTCTGTACGTCATTCTGTACGGAATAAAACACGCTAATTTGGTTAATCTGTCTATCACAACACAAATCGCATCACAACCCCGGGATGATCGAGGTAACTTCGTCACGAAATCCATGGAAATGTGATCCCATTTCCATTCAGGAATAGACAAACTCTGAAGTAAACCTTTGGGCTTCTTTCTTTTGGCCTTCACCTGTTGGCAATTTAAGCACTTAGACACAAATTCAACAATATCCGATTTCATCTGTTTCCACCAGAACTGTGTCTTCAAGTCGTTGTACATCTTTCTGCCACCAGGGTGAATGCTGAACCAACTACAGTGTGCTGCTGACAATAACTGTTGTTTCAACTCTGAAACATCTGGCACTACAATACGGTTATTCACGTACAGAATATAATCATGTACCTGATACTCTGACTGATGTCCTGATCTGACCATTTGAATTGACTTCTGAATATTCTGATCAGTTCTCTGCGCTTCTTTGATTCGCATAATCAAGTCTGGTTCAATTTGAATCGAAGCAAGTAGCAATGGTCTACTACTTGTATCAAATGCTAATCCAGACAAACAACAGTCTTCAATCATATTAGTCACACCTATGGTCGATAAGGATAGGGCACAAACATTTCGACTCAAGGCATCTGCTGCTGCATTTGACTTCCCTGGATAGTATTTGATCTCGCAATCAAAATCTTTCAGTAGATCAAGCCATCTACGCTGCCTCATGTTCAACTCTGACTGAGAAAACAGATACTTCAGGCTTTTATGGTCAGAGTAAATCTCATATTTCTCACCATAAAGATAGTGACGCCAGATCTTCAAGGCAAAAACAATAGCCGCCAATTCAAGATCATGAATGGGGTATCGAATCTCGTGTGGCTTCAGCTGTCTAGAGGCATATGCAATCACATGACCTCGCTGCATAAGAACACATCCTAGCCCTCTGTGAGATGCATCACAATATACAACGAAATCGCCAGTACCCGAAGGAATCATCAAGACAGATGCACTGTTCAGCCTCTTCTTCAACTCTTAGAAAGCTAGACTCACAGTCTGTAGACCACACAAATGGCGCACTCTTCTGTGTCAACTGGGTAATCGGCTTCGCAATACTGGAGAAATCTTTGATGAATCGTCTATAGTACCCTGCTAGACCCATGAAACTGCGTATCTCTGGCACAGAAGTCGGTCTCGGCCAACTGATCACAGCTTCCACTTTACTCGGATCTACAGAAATACCATCTCCGGATATAATATGACCCAAGAAAACAACTTGATTCAACCAAAACTCACACTTTGACAATTTAGCATACAGCCTCTCATTTCTCAGTGTCTGCAATACAATTCTTAGATGCTCTGCATGCTCATTCAAATTCTTTGAATACACCAAAATATCATAAATAAAAACAATCACAAACTCATCTAAATATCTCTGAAAGACGCGGTTCATCAGTCCCATAAACATCGCTGGAGCATTCGTTAAACCAAAAGGCATGACAATAAATTCGTAATGCCCATACCTGGTTCGGAATGCTGTCTTCGGTATATCAACATCTCGAACTCTGAGTTGATGATATCCCGATCGCAAATCAATCTTAGAATAGATAGATGATCCCTGTAACTGATCAAATAAATCGTCGATACGAGGCAATGGGTACTTATTCTTTACCGTCGCCTTATTCAGTTGCCGGTAGTCAATACATAATCGCATAGAACCGTCTTTCTTTCGTACAAATAGTACTGGTGCGCCCCAAGGAGATACACTGGGTCTGATATATCCCTTGGCTAGAAGATCTTCTAGTTGTGCTTTCAATTCTTTCAGTTCTATCGGCGCCATCCTATACGGAGCTCTCGAAATAGGAACGGTACCTGGAATAAGATCAATGCTAAAATCTACCTCTCGGGCTGGAGGTAACCCTGGAATCTCCTCAGGAAATACATCTGCAAACTCCCGTACTACTGGCAAATCTGCCAATGCCGGGCTCGATTTCAGTAAATCTACTAAATAAATAAGGAACCCTTCTGCTTCTTGTTGCAACCATTTACTCATAGTCAGAGCAGATACTAAGGGAATCGGAGATCTAGAACCCTTACCATAGAATTTCCACTCCTCTGTCATTTCAGGTCTGAATCTGACAATCTTGTGAAAACAGTCTACGTTGGCTTTGTACTTAGTCAACATGTCAATCCCGACAATACAATCAAAATCAGATAAACAAAGTACAACACATTCTAAATCGATCTCATGCCCTTCAAACTGTAGTAAGCAATGTCTAATTGAAGTCACAGATATCAGACCACTTCCCAACGGAGAAGAAATAGACACTACAGTAGACAATGACTCGACAGGCAATGCATGTGTCAATGCAAAACGTTAGATATGAATGTATGTGATGCACCTGTATCTATCAATACATATGCAGGATAACCGCAAAGAAAACAGTTACCTGCAATCACATCGTCAGGCGCATCCTGAGCTTGCTCCTCGGTCAGTGCAAACACCCTAGCCTGTTGTCTGGTAGGTTGGCTCACTGTATGGCCACCTCTGGTTCTAGGTTGATACTGTGTAGGCGTGGGCTGAATGGAATGGACAGACGAAGCTTGCCTCTCAGGCTGAGTCACTGATGCTGATGACCCTGCACTCTGAAATTTCTGGGCACCTCTCTAGGGACAGACTCTGGCGAAATGTCCCTGTTGCTTACATATGTTACATCTGCCCATCAAATCGAGGAGGAGGTGGTGGAAACTGTGCGGTAGGTGTGGCTGTCTCTGACTCTGAGCAATATAGGAAGCTCCTCGCTGCCTAATCAAGCCAGCCTCTGCTCCTTTCGCTCTGTTCACTACATCAGAAAAGGTGTTGGGTCGTCCCGTGTTCACTAAAGTAATGATATCCGGATTCAAACCATTTATGAATTGATCGGCAACTGCCTCATCATTCCCTGCTACGTGAGGTGCAAATCAAAGTAAAGACGAGAATTTGGCAACATACTCCTCTATGTTCCATTTCCCCTGTCTCAAGTTGGCAAATTCGGCCCCTTTGTCTTTTCGATACGACCCTAGAAAGAAACGTTGATAAAATTCATCTTTAAATACTTTCCAAGTAATATCAATACCTCGATGTTCTAAGGCTCGTTTTGCCATTAGCCACCAACTCTTGGCCACTTCTTGCAATTGATGCCCAATCAGCTTCACCCTACGTTCATCTGTACAGGCAAGTGATTCAAATAACATTTCTATATCATCCAACCAGCTTTCACAATCCACTGCATTTTTTGTGCCCTTCAAGGTAGGTGGATGGAATGATTGAAATCTCTTCAACAAAGTCTCCATCGGTGTCGCAGTCACATCCATCTGAGTACCCGACGTACTACCCTGTTCTGGCACTTGACCTGCAGCTGGTTGTGGTATTCTTCTAGGCGGCATATCTGATTATTAAACAGATTAGGATACAATCTATATAATCTGTCTCAGTCCTCCTCTGATCATATACCTCTGATCCAGAATCGGTTCTGATTCAGTCTTTACAAGTACATGCTGTAAATCAACTCAGATACAATACAACATATAATAGGGAAAGCATTAAATCATGCTAGCACATCAAAAGCAAGGAAGAAGACTCGATCTACCCCGCTCATTCTATTCTATCTCAGTCTACAGAACCTACTGCTCTGATACCACCTGTTGTGGGGACTCGGGCTCTAACTCAATTCTTTTCGGGATTAATTGGATCTTTATTTAAAATGTGGGTTAAATTTTCGCTTTTTAACATTAATTCAAATGTAAATACTACGCATAATATCTTTCTTTATTTAATTACAACACAAATAATATACATGTCATGTTTTACTACAAACACATCACTAATGTTTAATACAAACCATAAACTACGAGTAGTACAAATCTAGGGCAATATCAGTAGTGATCTTCTGCGCCCGTAGTCACCACGCTATCTTGATCTCATCTCTGCCGTGACCCAGATCCTGCCCCATCTGTTGTTATGCACACATACAGACATAACAACAGCCGGAAACTCCGGTGAGAACAAATCCCAGTACAAAAAGTGTATACATGCTGATACATAATCATAAATCATGAATCAAAGCAATAATAATGGGCTTCATTGTCTATATAACCAATCTATATAAACATGCAATTCAAATCAAATCATGTCTTGACTCGACTCGACTCTACTCTAGGGATCCCAAAGTATATAAGACGTCACTGTCTGTCACCTACCCTCCCAATCGGGGTAACTGTACATCTTATTTCTAGACTTCGGTCATATCTGTATCGAATGTCTACAATCGGAAAGAATCTGATCCGAAGCATCGATACCACCGAACACCTAGTTTGGCAAGTTTGCCAATGACTCTCCTATCTCAAAGGCTTGAATATAAATCTATAAACAAGATAGCATCCTATCAAGAGATTTGAATATAAATCTATAAACAAATCAAATTCATATCAAAAGATAAACAACAATTCTAGTATGTGATTTGGTTGGGAAACTCAAATTGAATCTCATTTGAGTTGTGTCTTCCCCAAACAAAACATGAATTATACCTTTCTTGTCGTTCGTAGCAGTCGAAGTCTCGTTGTCGAATCTGTCAATATCATTCTAAAACGACATATTCAAGATGCATTCTATCAATCTCTAATTTCAATCAACACATATCCAATTTAATACTTGATCTCGGTACAATTTGACGGCATAACCACGTAATTTCTCGATACCGGTCAATCCATCTCTCAACATATACAACCAATTCATACTTCTCAACTCATAAGGATACACATACGGAGCAATATTCAATCTCGGTACGTTTTGGCGGCATAACGGCGTAGTTTCTCGGTACCGGTCAACTCAAACTTCAATAATTAGTAACCATAACTCATAATCCTCATCACAAACACATGGTAGTACTCAAAATCTGCATATCTTAACACTAAGCATGCTGGAAATAGTAACAATACCATACAATGTTCGTTCTTCGATCCGGTTACGAATATACGTTGCTTAAAATCTCAAGAACATATTATGGAGCTCAATTCATCATTCTCCCAACACATATATATCAAAACATGTTGAAAGTGAACAATACTTACATCCTTTTGTAGCTTTTGATGCCAGGAGCATAAATCTATGTTTGGAACGAAATTTGGTTGGTTGGATGTTGCACAATCTAATTTCTAAGACATGATGAATACTTGAGCTTTCATGGAGTTCCTCTCGATTCGCATTCTGTCGAGGAAGAGTGAATGAAAGACAACACACCTTATATGCATGTCCAAGGACACATGCTTTATTCTTCAATCAACACGTATGACCGCGGGTGCGGTAGTTCATGAACCGCGGGTGCGCTCAAGCTTCGGCAGTCCATCCAACTTTGCATAAACGTCGACCGCGGGTGCGCTACATATAAGACCGCGGGTGCGGTGACATCAACGCGGGTGCGGTTACGTTTGAACCGCGGGTGCGGTGTCATTTCTGTAAATACTTTCCAACTCTCTGTCCATTTGCGGGTGCGGTGACCCTACTGTAAAAATGACTAATTTTTTGTCCATGCACCGCGGGTGCGGTGCTTCTCTAGGCGCGGGTGCGGTCCCTTTCTTCAAGCAACACTTCATCTTTTCATTTTATCCACATGCAATCTAGGGCATTACAGCCATGCACACATACAAACACGACAACAGCCGGATAACTCCGGTGAGAATAAAATCCCAGTATAAATCAATGAAACATGCGATCATATAAACAATGTAAAAGCATATAACAAATATCAGTAATATGTATCAAATCTGAAAACATAATCAATATAAAACTGTCAATCAGACTCATGACTCTACGTCTCAGACTAGACTCATTCCTAGTCTAGAGATCCCGGTTTCCAGACGTTGGCATTCTGTATCGAATTTCAGTAATAGAAGAAACTCCAATTCTATTCAATCGATATAACCAAACATCCGGTGTCTTGACCTATCCGCCACAGACTTTAGCACTATCGCCAATTCACTGTCCTGTAATGTGCAAAGTGCCAGTGACGATTCCATCACTATCTGGCACTTATGTCACTAGATTACTCGTCTAATACATGCTTTCTATAAATCAATAGAACAAGCATATCAATTCAAATCAATGCACATAATAACAATAAATATGTGATTTAGGAGAACTCAAGTATATCATACTCGAGTCGTTCTCCCGGTACCACATTGACTTATACCTTTCGTTCGTAGTCTCGGTCTGAAGAATTGGAAATTCTGAATTTAAGTTTGTCTCTGTCAATCTGAAATGACATATCGAGAATAGTAATATCAACATTCCATTCCCAATTCAATACTAAATCCGATCAATCTGAATCTAATTCAAAATTAACATCATAACGGCACAATCCCGATATCCCCGTCAATACAATATCAACAGATATAAATTACAAATCATAACCAATATCCGATACAATCCAGAATCAGTCAATAATCCAAATCTGTTCAAATTCCAATTAATATAATCAGAAAATCATAATAATTCCATAATCAATCTGTTCTTCGATCTGACTTCGATTCTACGATGTCTAACATATCCAGAACACCACATAATGATCAAATAATAATTCTTCCAACATCATAATTTCAAATGACAACAGAACCTAATAAAAATTACGTCCAGTTGTAGCTGTCGATGAGAGGAGCACAGAACTGTGTTCGGATTCAAATTCTGATAAACGGATCTTGCACAATAAATTTCTAGGCTTTGAGGAAATTTGAGAGAATAGCTATGGAATTCGTTCGGTTCTTGCTGGAGTCTGAAGAAGGAAATGATGTTTGACATATCAAGTTGCATAAGAAAGCCAAGTGTCCCATTCAATCCAATTAATTGCACTTTAGCCCCTGAAACTTCACTATTTACAATTTGGTCCTCACAATTTTTTTTAATTCAATTTCAATCCTCAACATTCCAAAATCATAAATTAAATAATCTCGGATTAAAATGAATAAATCTCGGGTCTTACAATTCCCCCCCTCTGAGACATGATTTCGTCCTCGAAATCGCAGGCAATAAATCATATCAATAAGAAGGTATAACAAAAGCTAAACAGAAAGCTCACATCAATGAAATAACTCTGGGAACTCTTGTCTCATGTCTGATTCAGTCTCCCAAGTAGCTTCTTCAATGCCATGACGAGTCCATTGCACTTTTACAAGTGGAATGGTCTTTGTTCTGAGTTTCTTTTCTTTACGATCAATAATCTGAATTGGTTTCTCGATATAACTCAGACTTTCATTCAGTTCGGCCTCATCTGGCTGGATAACGTGAGAATCATCAGGGAGATACTTCCGCAGCATAGATACATGAAAGACGTCATGTATCCCCGATAATGAAGGCGGTAATGCGAGTCGATAGGCACGATCTCCTATCTTCTCGAGAATCTCATATGGACCAACGTATCGTGGAGACAATTTCCCTTTCTTGCCAAATCTGACAACTCCTCTGAAAGGTGAAATCTTCAAAAATACTTGGTCTCCTGCCTCACAAAGTTGCAACACATCCTGCCAATTAGTGCTAAAATCAAGCACTATGGCTCTAAGCATATCCTCCAATGTCTGAATCGTTCGCTCTGACTGTCCGTCGGTTTGAGTATGATATGCGGTACTCAGATGTAACTTCGTACCTAGAGTCTGCTGTAAACTCTACCAGAAGTGCGAAGTAAACCGAGGATCACGGTCCGAAACAATCGACTTCGGCACTCCGTGCAATCTGACTACCTCTCTGATATAAATATCGGCCATTTGGTCATATCTGTACGTCATTTTGTATGGAATAAAACATGCAGATTTGGTCAATCGATCAATCACGACCCAAATCGCATCACAACCTCTGGAGGATCTCGGTAACTGCGTCACAAAATCCATGGAAATGTGATCCCATTTCCATTCAGGAATAGATAAACTCTGTAACAATCCTCCTAGTTTCTTCCTCTCGGCTTTCACCTGTTGGCAATTAAGACACTTGGCTACAATTTCAGTAACATCAGATTTCATTTGTTTCCACCAATATTGTGTCTTCAAATCATTATACATTTTCCTGCCACCAGGACGAATGCTAAAACGACTGTTGTGCGCTTCTGTCAGTATTCGTTGTCTCAATTCTGAAACATTTGGCACAACAATACGATTATTCACATACAAAACACCGTCACGAACCTGATATTCCAATTGATGACCAGCTCTGACCATTGCAATCGAATTCTGTACGTTCTGATCAACTTTCTGTGCCTCTTTGATTTTCAATATCAATTCAGGTTCAGCTCGAATTGCACATAATCTCAGAGGCTGACAATCTGTTTCAAAGGCTAATCCAGACAAATAGCAATCTTCTATCAAATTGGAAACACCAATCGTCGTCAAGGATAAAGAACATACCTTTCAACTCAGTGCATCTGCTGCTGCATTGGATTTCCCCGGATAATACTTGATTTCACAATCAAAATCTTTCAGTAAATCCAGCCATCTTCGCTGCCTCATATTCAATTCAGACTGTGAAAACAGATATTTCAAGCTTTTGTGATCAGAATATATCTCAAATTTTTCGCCGTACAGACAATGTCGTCATATCATGAATTGGGTAACGAGTCTCATGTGGTTTCAGCTGTCTCGAGGCATAAGCAATAGCATGCCCTCGTTGCATCAGAATACAACCCAATCCTCGATGAGATGCATCACAATAAACCACAAAGTCACCAGTACCTGAGGGGATAGTCAATATCGGTGCACTGGTTAGTCTTTTCTTTAATTCAAGAAAACTGGTCTCACATTCCTCAGACCAAACGAATGGAGCATTCTTCTGAGTCAACTGTATAATCGGTTTGGCAATACTGGAAAAATCTTTGATGAATCGACGATAATATCCTGCCAAACCCATGAAACTGCGAATCTCGGGCACTGATGTCGGTCTCGGCCAAGAAATCACTGCCTCAACCTTACTGGGATCAACTGATATACCGTCTCCGGATATAATATGCCCCAGAAATACTACCTGTCTCAACCAGAACTCACATTTCGACAGTTTAGCATATAACTTTTCAGTCCTCAAAATTTTCAACACAGTTCTCAGATGATCAACATGCTCAATCATATTCTTTGAATAAATCAAGATATCATCAATAAAAATGATCACAAAATCATCCAGATATCTCTGAAAGATACGGTTCATCAACCCCATAAATACAGCCGGTGCTTTCGTCAAACCAAATGGCATGACAATAAATTCATAGTGTCCACACCTGGTTCTAAATGCAGTCTTCTAGATATCAGAATCCCTGACTCTCAGCTGATGGTATCCAGATCTCAGATCGATCTTGGAATATACAGATGAACCCTGGAATTGATCAAACAAATCATCAAGGCGAGGTAAGGGATATTTATTCTTTCCCGTTGCTTTGTTCAGTTGCCGGTAATCGATACAGAGTCTCATCGAACCTTCTTTCTTCCTCACAAACAGTACTGGAGCACCCCAAGGAGACACACTCGGTCTGATATACCCCTTGGCCAGTAAATCCTTCAACTGCTTTTTCAATTCTTTCAACTCAATTGGTGCCATTCGGTATGGAGCTCTAGATATTGGAACTGTACCTGGCATCAACTCAATGTTGAAGTCTATCTCTCGAATCGGAGGCAAACCAGGAATCCCATCTGGAAAGACATCAGCAAACTCACACACCACTGGCAAGTCCGCCAACGATGGACTCGGTTTCAGTAAATCAACTGAATAGACAAGGAACCCATCCGTTCCTTTCTGCAATAATCGAGTCATATTCATAGTAGATATCAAAGGAATTCTGGCTCGAGAACCCTTACCATACAATTTCCACTCATCAGCCATCTCAGGTCTGAATCTTACATTCTTGTGGAAACAATCGACTGTAGCCCTGTACTTGGTCATTATATCGATATCGATAATACAATCAAAGTCAGATATCCCAAGCACAATACAGTCTAACTCAATTTCATGCCCATCATACTGCAGTATACACGATCTAACAGACTTTACTGATATCAAACCCGTCCCCAACGGAGAAGAGACAGACACTACCGCAAACAATGATTCAATAGGCAATGCATGACTCAATGCAAATCGTGTTAGAGTAGGTGCCCGTCGAGCCAAGTGTTGGCCGAGTGTTCACAATGAAACTCTATGTATAAGCAGTCTTTATTTTAATAATATTTGAATTTATCGTTTTGGCACTTCTTTATCTGTATACCCATGCTAGTTGCATAGATAAAGCCCTTGAATATACAAATAGTAGAAAGAATATGAGATGCTCATATGATGAGTATCATGAAACTCATATTTGTAATACTCTATATTCTAAACGGTTCCTAGTCGATTCAGCCGCCACTAAGAAGGATATAGGCCGCTCGAGTTAGAGACTAGTATCTGCGATGTGAGTACCATGTTTCATTGGTAGGGGACATTGTGATGTCCCAACATGCAGATAGGTGCCCCTTGTAGAGTGCACTGAACAACCCTCCATAAAAGGACATTCCAAGTGGTTCTCACTTATCGAGTAGAAAAGTCCTAGTTTTTGGTTGTACACCATTAGTCCTTATGACCCGGGACAACATTGAGACTCTATATGCTAGAATTACACTTTGACTTGTTTACCAACTCTTATGGGGTCATCAGGTGGCAAGGTTTGGTGATCTGTCGAAACATATAGGAGTCGATGCATTGTAGTCGGGGATTCACCGCTTACCTTTGGGTATGGATATCCTATGTGTTATCATGTGTATGTAGGTTGAAATCTCTGATCAGAGTATGGTGGTAATTATGAAAAGGGTTTCATAGATTACACCATCGATGCAACTACGACATGACACATAGTATCGATTCATTGACAACTCTCGATAAACCAATGGTTGTCGAATCGGTCGGGATATATGAGTTGAAGGAACCGTACTGTACGCTAACCATATTTGAATGGTTCTTGCAGGCACTATCATTTGATACCTAGGGAATCATGTAAGCGATGCTGCTAGGCATTTAACATGATTGGTTGGGTACTATCAGACTTGAGTTCTGATATCGATGGGTTAGGCTTGACACGTAAAGATGAACGACGTCATATTATTGGGTCCTAATCAAACGTGAGACAAAAGTTTACGTAGAGGGTTGCATGGTGATGCAATTGGAAACTACCTTTTAGGAATTATGATTGGCTGATATTATTCGGGATAATAATTCGCTAATTGGACCTTACGTACCTACTGAGGAAAGGAGTTTCCCGTTTTCACTAGAGGGTAGTGAAAATGTCAAAACAGTGGGAGCGAAAATTTATATAGTTAAAGTCCAAACTTTATATCTTAATAAATATTTTAAAATAGTCATTAACATTTATCTGTTTTACTTTTCAGTACAAATTTGACCATGTCTTCAATTCGCAATCCGCTTTCTGCCATTCTCGAAAAACACGTTCTAACCGGACCTAACTATATCACTTTGCTAAGAAATCTAAAAATCGTCTTGAACTCGGAGAAAATTGCCTATACACTGACTGAGTCGCCCCCTGCCGAGGCTCCGACTAGCTGCACTCCTGAGGAATTGCAGACCTACAAGGATTGGTGTGACCATGACTTGAAGGCTAGGTGTTATATGCAGGCTTCTATGAACGATGAGCTGCAGAGGCGTTTTGAGGATGCAAAGAATGCTGCTGACATTCATATGCACCTCAAGGAGCTCTTTGGCGAGCAGACTCGGCCTCTTAGGCATGCCACAGTCAAGGAGCTCATCACTTTACGCATGCGAGATGGGGCCTCAGTCCATGAGCATGGCCTTAAGTTGATTGGGCTCGTGGACAAGCTCGTTGGCATGGATTTGATCTTGCCTTCGGAGTTGACCACCGACGTGTTGCTGTTGTCCCTGCCTAGCTCGTTTGATCCTTTTGTGGTGAATTTCAATATGAACAAGATGGAGCCGACCCTTGAGGAGTTGGTGAACATGCTTGTGACCTTTGAGTCCACCATCAAAAAAGAGAAGCCGGTTCTTTATGTGGGCTCTTCATCTGGAACGAAGACCGGTCCACCTCGGAAAGGAAAGAAACGTTCTTTCCAACGTCCCAAGAAGAGCGTGCCCTTGAAGAGGCTGACTCCGATTCCCGCTGTGGCAGCCGCACCAGTTAAGGCTGACAAGACTGTTGACGTCTGTCATCACTGCAAGAAGCCTGGACATTGGAGGCGTAAGTGCAGGGAATATCTGGCCCAGAAGAGTTCTGGAAACGGTATGTTCTATATCGAAGTAAACATTTCAATTAACTCTACTTCTTGGGTATTGGATACCGGCTGTGGCTCACATCTCTGTAATGATTTGCAGGTGATGGGAAGAAGTAGGAGGCTCCGGGAAGGTGAGACCTTCTTGAGGATGGGCAATGGGGCAAGAGTTGCTGCCAAAGCTGTTGGAGATGTTTGTTTACTTTTGAACAATGATTTTAAGTTAAAGTTAAGAGATGTTTTGTTTGTATCAGACTTGGTGAAAAACATTATTTCCATTTCTATGTTAGACAAAGATGGAGTTTCTTGTTTATTTAGCAAAGGTGTTTGCAATATTTACAAGAATGAATGTTTAATTGGTACTGGAGAACTTGAAAACGATCTCTACAACTTAAAATTGAAAGATATTCCACTTAACAATGTCCAAGCTGTAACAACAACAAAAAGGCGCAAACAAGATACTCTTAAATCGGCACAATTATGGCATGCTCGATTAGGACATATTTCCTTAAGAAGGATGAACAAGCTAGTGGGAGTTGGCATGTTTGATATGTCCGATATTAATGCTCTCACGACTTGTTAATCCTGTCTAAAAGGAAAGATGACCAAAATTCCCTTTAAGCGCCATGCTGAGCGAGCCAAAGGGTTATTGGATTTGATCCATACCGATGTGTGCGGTCCGCTTAGCATCACCACTAAGCATGGACATGCCTACTTTATCACCTTTACCGATGACTTTTCGAGGTACGGGTATGTGTATTTGATGAAATACAAGTCTGAAGCCTTTGAAAGGTTCAAAGAATTCAGAAGTGAAGTAGAGAAGCAATTGGGACGAAGCATCAAGACACTTCGATCAGATCGAGGTGGTGAGTACTTGAGTGCCGAGTTCCAAGAGTATCTTAGGGAGAATGGGATTCTCTCGCAGTGGACTCCGCCCGCTACACCGCAGTTGAATGGTGTTTTGGAGCGTCGTAACCGGACTTTGATGTACATGGTTCGGTCTATGATGGGGTTCACGGAGTTGCTGCCATCCTTTTGGGGATATGCGCTTGAAACAGCGGCACTGTTATTGAACAATGTCCATACAAAGGCAGTTGACAAGACTCCATATGAGATATGGATGGGTAAGCCTCCCAAGTATTCTTACCTTAGAATATGGGGGTGTCCTGCTTATGTGAAGCAGGCAGTGGGAGATAAATTGGATAGTCGATCCATTTTATGCTACTTTGTGGGATATCCAAGGAATTCCGTTTGATATTATTTCTATCATCCCCAAGAAACAAAGGTGTTTGTTTCTAGGAATGCAACCTTTTTGGAAAAGGAATTTCTATTGGATAGAAAAGGCAAGATGATAGAACTCGAAGAGGTTCGAGAGACACCCACAGTTGTAGAACCCACACCCAATGAGCCAAGTGAGGAGATACAAGCTCCTAGAAGATCCGAGAGAGTCTCGAGACCACCTATGAGGTATGGTCGGTCTGCTTCTTGAAGAGGGCCATGATGAGCCTAACCTTGGATGTGATCCAAGGACCTTCAAGGAAGCATTATCTGATGCCGATTCATCCAAATGGCTTGAAGCAATGGAATCTGAGATGAGTTCCATGCATTCGAACCAAGTGTGGAATCTCGTTGATCCACCTGAGGGAATTGTTCCCATAGGGTGTAAATGGATTTACAAGAGGAAACTTGGGGCGGATGGGAAGGTATTGACCTTCAAGGCGCGATTGGTGGCAAAAGGATATACTCAAAGACAAGGAGTTGACTTTGAGGAAACCTTTTCTCCAGTTGCAATGTTCAAGTCCATAAGGGTTTTACTAGCCATAGTTGCATGGTATGACTATGAGATATGGCAGATGGATGTTAAGACAGCCTTTCTTAATTGGGGATATTAAGGAAGAGATTTACATGTCTCAACCCGAAGGGTTTACATCTATCGGAAGTGAGCATATGGTATGCAAACTTCAAAGATCTATTTATGGTCTAAAGCAGGCATCTAGGAGTTGGAACCTCAGATTCGATAGTACAATTAAAGAGTTTGGTTTTGCTAAGAATCCTGAGGAACCTTGTGTGTATAAGAAGGTCAATGGGAGTGCTGTGACATTCCTGGTGTTATATGTTGATGACATTCTACTCATTGGGAATGATGTAGGGATGTTGCAATCAACGAAGATATGGTTAGCGAGTAAGTTCTCGATGCAGGACTTGGGTGAAGCATCTTTTGTATTGGAAATACAGATCTATAGAGATAGATCGAAAAGATTGATTGGTCTCACCCAGTCCACATACATTGATACCATCGTGAAGCGGTTCACGATGGATGAGTCCAAGAGAGGACATCTACCAATGTGTCATGGCGTGTCCCTATCCAAGTCTATGTCTCCCAAGACTGATGTAGAGATAGCGGCGATGACCAGCATTCCTTATGCATCTGCGATTGGTAGCATCATGTATGGGATGATATCTACACGTCCTGACGTGGCTTTTGCACTAAGTGTAGTGAGTAGATATCAATCGAACCCTGGTCTTCCACACTGGAAAGCTGTGAAAGACATCCTCAAGTATTTGAGAAGGACCAATAAATTGTTCTTGGTCTATGGGGGTGGAGAACTGAAATTGGAAGGTTATACCGACTCTAGCTTCCAAAGCGATATTGATGACTCGAAGTCAACCTCTGGATTCATATTCATGCTCAATGGTGGTGCTGTCTCTTGGAAGAGTTCCAAGCAAGACAGTACTGCGTATTCCATCACTGAGGCAGAATATATTGCTGCATCAGCTGCAGCAAAGGAGGCTGTTTGGATAAGGAATTTCGTCCAAGAGTTGGGCGTCATTCCTAATGGAGTTGCTCCTGTCCCGGTGTTTTGTGACAACACGGGAGCCATTGCTCAGGCGAAGGAGCCAAGGTCTCATCAGAAGTCCAATCACGTGTTGAGAAAGTACCACATCCTCAGATAGATTGTGGAGAGAGGAGATGTCACGATTGACAAAGTCGGCTCCGCAGATAATGTTGCTGATCCACTAACTAAGCCTTTACCTGGACCATTGTTCGAGAAGCATCGCGAATCGATGGATTTGAAGCATATGGGTAGTTGGCTCTAGTTCAAGTGGGAGATTGTTAGAGTAGGTGCCCGTCGAGCCAAGTGTTGGCCGAGTGTTCACAATGAAACTCTATGTATAAGCAGTCTTTATTTTAATAATATTTGAATTTATCGTTTTGGCACTTCTTTATCTGTATACCCATGCTAGTTGCATAGATAAAGCCCTTGAATATACAAATAGTAGAAAGAATATGAGATGCTCATATGATGAGTATCATGAAACTCATATTTGTAATACTCTATATTCTAAACGGTTCCTAGTCGATTCAGCCGCCACTAAGAAGGATATAGGCCGCTCGAGTTAGAGACTAGTATCTGCGATGTGAGTACCATGTTTCATTGGTAGGGCACATTGTGATGTCCGAACATGCAGATAGGTGCTCCTTGTAGAGTGTACTGAACAACCCTCCATAAAAGGACATTCCAAGTGGTTCTCACTTATCGAGTGGAAAAGTCCTAGTTTTTGGTTGTACAACATTAGTCCTTATGACCCGGGACAACATTGAGACTCTATGTGCTAGAATTACACTTTGAATTGTTTACCGACTCTTATGGGGTTATCAGGTGGCAAGGTTGGGTGTTCTGTCGAAACATATAGGAGTCGATACATTGTAGTCGGGGATTCACCGCTTACCTTTGGGTATGGATATCCTATGTGTTATCATGTGTATGTAGGTTGAAATCTCTGATCAGAGTATGGTGGTAATTATGAAAGGTGTTTCATAGATTACACCATCGATGCAACTACGACATGTTACATAGTATCGATTCATTGACAACTCTCGATAAACCAATGGTTGTCGAATCGGTCGGGATATATGAGTTGAAGGGACCGTACTGTACGCTAACCATAATTGAATGGTTCTTGCAGGCACTATCATTTGATACCTAGGGAATCATGTAAGCGATGCTGCTAGGCGTTTAACATGATTGGTTGGGTACTATCAGACTTGAGTTCTGACGTTCTTGTTATCAAGGAGTTGATAAGTAAGAATGGAGCAATTGGGGTATGCTCATATAAGGACATGTTTAGTCCGAATCACATGGAGATGTGAACCCACGGCTAGTTGTATCAATGAACCATTGAGGGCCACATAAGTACTAGCTTTCTAGATCTCGTTGAGAAGTAAAAATAGTTCAATGTGTTGAACGGCTTATAAATGAGTTTATAAGCGTTGAGAAAAATAGAAGTATGACTTCTATGAGAGAAATGTAATTTTTAATTTATGAATGTGTTCTTAAATTAAAAATATGCCAAGTAAATAATGTATTTGAAAATTGTGATTTTCATAAACATTATTATGGACTAAATTAAATTAATTCAAGTGTTGAATTAATTAAACACTAGTGGGCCTAGTAGAGTCCAAATAATTAAATTAATTCAAGTGTTGGATTAATTAAATAATATTGGGCCTTGTAGAGCCCAATTGGAAATAATTATTTAGCTAGTGGGATTGAGTAAAATCAAGTAAAGTCTAATTGGGCTCAAATATGTTTGAGACAATTAAAAAGTCCATGGGCCTTGTAAAAGTTACAAGCCCACTAGGGTTTGCATGCTTGGGAGGTGAAGGGGTGTAGATTATTTTTGATTAAAATATTGTATGGCATGCAAGACAATTTTTTCACTTTTTCCACAACCAAGACAAGTCTTCCACCCTTCTCTCCTCCCCCTCACTTGGCCGAAATATTGAACCACTTTCTCTCCATTTTTCTCTTCATTTTTGGTTGATGACTTCTCACACTTCTCATTGAAAAATCCTCAAATTTTTCTAGTGCAAAATTTGAGGGGATTTACCTAGTTGGTGGTGGGCCTTATTTTGAAGGAAAGAGGAGAGCTTGTAGATTGCCATTCCTTTCAAGAGCTAAAGTGTTTACACTTTAGTTGGTGCCATTCATCAACCTCAAGAGGTTGATAGGTATATTTTCTCAACACCCTATGCATGAAAGTTGAGATTTTTTTATATGCTTGCACACTAGTACATGGTGTTCGATTTTCCAAAAATTTTCTTGCCAAAATTTCGATTTTCATGAGATACAAAATATTTTGAGCTTCCGTTGCGATTTCGAACACCTTAAAACGATCCCTTTCATCGCTCAGATATAAATGTATGTGATGCACCAGTATCTATCAATACATATGCAGGATAACCAGAAATAAAGCAGTTACCTGCAACAACATCATCAGGTGCATCCTGTGCCTGCTCCTTAGTCAAAGCGAACACTCTGGCATGCTGTCTCGGAGGTTGGCTCACTATCTGGCTTCCTCCTGGCCTCTGCTTTGACTGAGTAAACGGTGCTGGCTGGAAGGAATGAATAGCAGATGGTCGTCTCCCTGTCTGAGCCACTGATCTAGATGACTCTGCTGCCTTGGATCCCTGGGCACCTCTCTGTGGACATACTCGGGCAAAATGTCTCTGCTGTCTACAAATACGACAGCTGCCAAACACTCCTCGGCACTGCTATGTGGAATGATTCCCTCCACAGTGCGGCAATAGGGTCCTGAATAACTCTGGCCCTGATCAGTCGGTCTCGAGCCACTAGAACTGGAAGAACTGCTGCCAGACTTCTTGAACTGCTTTCCCCTGGCTTTCAGGAAGTCTTTCTTTCCACTACCACCGCCACTCTCGAATCGAGGAGGTGGTTGTTCTGGTCTCGGTGCTGGAGGCACAAACGAAGCTCCTCTCTGTCTCATCAGACCTGCTTCAGCTCCCTTAGCTCGGTTCAAGGCATCAGTGAAATTGTTTGGCCTCCCGGTATTCTCCAAGGTAAAGATTTCAGGATTTAGGCCATTAATAACTGATCAACAACGGCCTCATCATTTTCAGCCACATGTGGAACGAACCGCAACAAGGTCGAGAACTTGGCCACATATTCCTCAATGTTTAGCTGGCCCTGTCTCAAATTAGCAAACTCGGCCCCCTTGTCCTTCTTGTACGACACTGGAAAGAATCTCTGATAAAATTCAATTCTAAACACATTCCAGGTAATAGTCGTACCTCGATGCTCCAATGCCTTCATCGTCGTGATCCACCAGTTCTTTACAACATCGTGTAACTGGTGTCCAATCAGTTTCACCCTCCGCTCATCAATATATTCCAGGGACTCAAACAGCATCTCAGTATCGTCTAGCCAACTCTCGCAGTCCACTGAAGTCTCGGTACCTTTCAGAGTTGGTGGATGGAACGACTAAAATCTCTTCAACAATGTCTCTATTGGAGTAACTGTAACGTCCATTGGAGGGTTCGAAGTACTACCCTGTTCTGGTACTCTTCTCGGAGGCATATCTGATAATCAAATGGATTAGTAACCCAAATACAATAATTCTGTTTCAGTCCTCCTCCGATCATCTTAATGCTGATCCAGAATTGGCCCTGATTTATTCTCAATAACACATGTTTTCAAATCAAATCAGATAAACAGATAAACATGCATTATAAAGCAGTAAGTCATGCTAGCAATCAAAAGCAAGGAAGAAAACTCATTATGCCCCGCTCACTAGCTCCTATCTTAGTCTAAAAATCTATCGCTCTGATACCACCTGTTGTGGGGACCCGGACGCTAATCATATTCTTAATCATCATTGGGACAATTCATTTCATTATAATAAACAGGGTCTAAATTTTTTTTAAAAAAATACGGAATGTTATGGAATTCAATCTAATATACATATCAGTATAAAGGTACAAGTTTTGTACAACAAGCATCAAACTCAAACTAAAGTTCAACAACTAAATGTCCAGTGTTGAATCCTATCTATAGCAATGTCAAAGTCCGTAGTCTCCACTCTAATCCGTAGAAACTCCAATTCTATTCAATCGATATAACCAAACATCCGGTGTCTTGACCTATCCGCCACAGACTTTAGCACTATCGCCAATTCACTGTCCTGTGACAATGTGCAATGTGCCAGTGACGATTCCATCACTATCTGGCACTTATGTCACAAGATCACTCGTCTAATACTCGTCTAATACATGCTTTCTATAAATCAATAGAACAAGCATATCAATTCAAATCAATGCACATAATAACAATAAATATGTGATTTAGGGAAACTCAAGTATATCATACTCGAGTCGTTCTCCCGGTACCACATTGACCTATACCTTTCGTTCGTAGTCTCGGTCTGAAGAATTGGAAATTCTGAATTCAAGACTGTCTCTGTCAATCTGAAATGACATATCGAGAATAGTAATATCAATCTGAATCTAATTCAAAATTAACAGCATAACGGCACAATCCCGATATCCCCGTCAATACAATATCAACAGATATAAATTACAAATCATAACCAATATCCGATACAATCCAGAATCAGTCAATAATCCAAATCTGTTCAATTTCCAATTAATAAAATCATAAAATCATAACAATTCCATAATCAATATGTTCTTTGATCTGACTTCGATTCTACGATGTCTAACATATCCAGAACACCACATAATGATCAAATAATAATTCTTCTAACATTATAATTTCAAATGATAACAGAACCTAATAAAACTTACGTCCAGTTGTAGCTGTCGATGAGAGGAGCACAGAACTGTGTTCGGATTCAAATTATGATAAACGGATCTTGCACAATAAATTTCTAGGCTTTGAGGAAATTTGAGAGAATAGCTATGGAATTCGTTTGGTTCTTGCTGGAGTCTGAAGAAGGAAATGATATTTGACATATCAAGTTGCATAAGAAAGCCAAGTGTCCCATTCAATCCAATTAATTGCACTTTAGCCCCTGAAACATCAGTATTTGCAATTTGGTCGTCACAATTTTTTAAATTCAATTTCAATCCTCAACATTCCAAAATCATAAATTAAATAATCTCGAATTAAAATGATAAAATCTCGGGTCTTACATACCTTCAACTCTTCAAACCCACTAAAATCAAAAATATAAAGTCCTCACCTTGGAGCTTTGAAATTTAAGTAGGAGGAACTAAGAAATCTACTAGGACCCTTGAACTTGAAGTGGAAAGATGAAGGAGAGAAAACTTAATGGAAGAAGGATCTAGAACCGATATATGCTAAGAGAGAAGGATAGAAATGAGTAGAAGCCTCTAGAAATGGTATTTAAAAGCCTTTCCTTCGCCCAAAATCATGTTTCCCGAGTAGCACTTCTGCACTGCCTAGCGCCGCAGCGCCTCCTCCTTGGCGTCGCAGCGCTCGATTCTTGGTGCTACCTAGCAGCGCTGTGACGCTTGGACCACATTCCTGGCAACGCTGCGGCGCTGCATGGAAGCGCCTAGACGCTGCCTCCTGCAGCTCAAGCGCGCCTTCAGTGTTGCTTCTGCACCACATCATCATTCAAAAGCTCACGTAGGATACACTTGAACCATAAACTTCCTTTTTCCAATTACATGCAATACCAATGCAACAAACCATCCAATACATGTTCAAATCATCAATATAAACCATCACAACAAAAACTCATCCCCCTCCATAACCCATCACCAACTATGAAATATAACACCAAAACAATAATCATTCTTTTACCATTCCAATGAACACAACCAACAAGAAATAATCATCCCACCATTATACCTTCACGACCATAACAACTCCTTAAAAACAACCAAACAACGAACAATACCACTATAAATCACCTTTACCATGTGAAATATCCACTACCATACCATACAATGATAAACCATGAATATATAATAACCATATTGATGTCATAATATGAAATACCAACCCTTTCAACAACTATACACAAGAATCATAACAATAACCATATATCCAAAACACCAAACCAAAGAATAACATAATTGACAAAAGAATAAAAGATTGGGATATTATAATCTCCCATCCTTATGAAAAATTCGTCCTCGAAATTTTCTTACTTTCAAATAAATCCGGATGACGATGTTTCATCTCCTCCTCCGGTTCTCATGTGGCCTCTTCAATTACTTGATTCCTCCAAAGAACTTTGACAAGACCAATTTCTTTATTCCTTAACACTTTAACTTTGCGATCAAGTATTTGAACCGGCACTTCCTCATAACTTAAGTTTGGTATAAGGTCCAATGATTCGTGCCGAAGAAAATGAGATGGATTAGGAAGATATTTACGGAGCTTAGAAACATGAAAGATATTTTGAATTCTATCCAAATCTAGTTGTTGAGCAAGACAATAGGCTCGGTCTCCAATCTTATAAAGAATCTTAAATCGCCCAATGTATCGAGAACTAAGTTTACCTTTCTTGCCAAATCGCATAACTTCCTTGAGGGGAGCTATTTTAATGAAAACATAGTCACCAACCTCGAATTCCAAAGGACATCGTCTCACATCGGCATAACTTTTATGTCTAGACTGAGCGGTCTTCATTTTTTCTTGGATCAATGCCACAACATCTGTTGTCTGTTGAACCAACTTCGGGCCCAACATCTTCCTTTCACCTACCTCTTCCCATTAAAAAGGAAATCGGTACTTCCTTCCATATAAAGCTTCATATGGTGCCATGCCGCTTAAAGACTGGTAGCCATTATTATAAGTGAACTCGACAAGAGGTAATTTTGAATCCCAACTACCAGGAAAATCAATGATACCTACCCTCAGCACATCCTCAAGAATTTGTATAACACTTTCTGATGGCCGTCACTTTGAGGATGATAGGCCGTACTAAAAGCCATCTTCGTTCCCAAGGCTCTATGTAAACTCTTCAAAAACTCAGATGTAAACCTTGGATCACGATATGAATTTATCGACACTTGTATCCCATGAAGTCTCACAATCTCTTGACCATAAGCCTCAACATATTGATTCATAAAATATGTCGTCTTGACAGGGAGAAAATGTGATGACTTGGTCAATCGATCCACGATCACCCAGATAGTATGAAAGCCCTTCTCAGTCCTTGGCAACCCAACAACAAAATCCATGGTGACGTGTTCCCATTTCCATTGCGGTATAGGTAAGGATTGCAACAATCCTGCTGGCATCTGATGTTCAATCTTAACCTGCTGACATGTTAGACATTAAGAAACAAATAATATGATATCTTTCTTCATACCTGGCCAACAGTAAAGGCATCTAATATCATGGTACATCTTGGTACTATCAAAGATGAGATTCAATGAGTATAACTCTTTGAATTTCAACACCCAAAGGAACACATATCCTACCTCGAAAGGATAACAAACAATCACGATTCAACCTAAACACATAAACCCCTGTTAATTCACTCTTTCTCTTCAACTCCAACAACTATTATCAAACTATTGTTCCCCTCAAAATTCTATCAAACAAAGTTGAGCAGAGAACCAATGCAGATAATGTTAGAGTAGGTGCCCGTCGAGCCAAGTGTTGGCCGAGTGTTCACAATGAAACTCTATGTATAAGCAATCTTTATTTTAATAATATTTGAAATTATTGTTTTGGCAAATCTTTATCTATATACCCATGCTAGTTGCATAGATAAAGGCCTTGAATATACAAATAGTAGAAAGAATATGAGATGCTCATATGATGAGTATCATGAAACTCATATTTGGAATACTGTATATTCTAAACAGTTCCTAGTCGATTCAGCCGCCACTAAGAAGGATATAGGCCGCTCGAGTTCGAGACTAGTATCTGCGATGTAAGTACCATGTTTCATTGGTAGGGGAAATTGTGATGTCCGAGCATGCAGATAGGTGCACTGAACAACCCTCCATAAAGGACTTTCCAATTAGTTCTCACTTATCGAGTGGAAAAGTCCTAGTTTATTATTGTACACCATTAGTCCTTATTACCCAGGACAACATTGAGACTCTATGTGCTAGAATTATACTTTGACTTGATTACCGACTCTCATGGGTTCATCAGGTGGCAAGGTTGGGTGTTCTGTTAAAAAATATAGGAGTCGATGCATTGTAGTCGGGGATTCACCGCTTACCTTCGAGTATGGATATCCTATGTGTTCTCATGTATGTGTAGTATGAAATCTCTGATCGGAGTATGGTGGTAATTATGAAAGGGGATTCATAGATTACACAATCGATGCAACTACGACATGACACATAGTATCGATTCATTGACAACTCTCGATAAACCAATGGTTGTCGAATCGGTCGGGATATATGAGTTGAAGGGACCGTACTGTACGCTAACCATAATTGAATGGTTCTTGCAGGCACTATCATTTGATACCTAGGGAATCATGTAAGCGATGTTGCTAGGCGTTTAACATGATTGGTTGTGTACTATCAGACTTGAGTTCTGACGTTCTTGTTATCAAGGAGTTGATAAGTAAGAATGGAGCAATTGGGGTATGCTCATATAAGGACATGTTTAGTCTGAATCACATGGAGATGTGAACCCACGGCTAGTTGTATCAATGAACCATTGAGGGCCACACAAGTACTAGCTTTCTAGATCCCGTTGAGAAGTAAAAATAGTTCAATGTGTTGAACGGCTTATAAATGAGTTTATAAGCGTTGAGAAAAATAGAAGTATGACTTCTATGAGAGAAATGTAATTTTAAATTTAGGAATGTGTTCCTAAATTAAAAATAGGCCAATTAAATAATGTATTTGAAAATTGTGATTTTCATAAACATTATTATGGACTAAATTAACTTAATACAAGTGTTGAATTAATAAAACACTAGTGGGCCTAGTAGAGTCCAAATAATTAAATTAATTTAAGTGTTGAATTAATTAAATAACATTGGGCCTTGTAGAGCCCAATTGAAAATAATTATTTCACTAGTGGGCTTGAGTAAAATCAAGTAAAGTCTAATTGGGCTCAAATATGTTTGAGACAATTTAAATAGTCCATGGGCCTTGTAATAGTTACAAGCCCAAGTCACATTGTATGCTTGGGAGGTGAAGAGTTGGGGAATATTTTTGATTAAAATAATGCATGGCATGCAACTTTTTGGATCAACTTTTTGCACTACCAAGACAACTCTTCCCTCCCTCATTCCACACTATGTTGGCCGAAATTTTTAGGGAGATTCTCTCCAAGTTTTTTCTCTTATTTTCTTCTTCAAGTGTTGAGGAAGAAATATTCTTCTCCTTGAAAAATCCTCTTAATTTTCTAATGAAAATTAAGAGGGGATCTACCTAATTGGTGGTGGGCTTAATAGTTGAGCAAGGAGTGCTCAAAGGAAGCTTGAAGATAGTGTCATCCTTGAAGAGCCAAGTTGTTTACAACTTGGTTGGTGCCATCATCAACCTCAAGAGGTTGATAGGTAACGATTTTCTCAACATCCTATGTATGATATTGGTATTTTATTGTATTTGCTACACAAACAAAGAGGTGGCCAAAATTTTCTTGAAAAAATTCGGTTTTTAAACTTCCATTGCGCTTCCGGTCTCCGTAACCGATCCCCTTTCAAGTGGTATCCGAGCTATGGTTACGATTTTGTGTAGCATTTACAAGATATTATATTGAGATTGATTTCTAACTTCATGAGAATGAAATTTGCAACAAAAATCAAGGCATAACAAAGGGGTATTTCGGGCAGCATGTTGCTGATAACAAAGGGGTATTTCGGGCAGCATGTTGCTGCCCGTGTCGGGCAGCTCGGGCTGCCAGAGGGGCTGCCCGTTTCGGGCAGCAAGGGAAGCCCGAGAGGCTGCCCGAACCCCTCTATCGAAAATAAATAAAAAAAAATTTATTTTGTTGACGGAATCCGGCGACGGAGCTCCGGCGACGGCGATGACGACTAGGGTTTCCAAAAGTGTTTTGGAATATCAAAGTGTCATGGGCCTTGAGTTGTTGGGCCATTGGATGGGTAACATATTTGTGAATTTTAAATAGGCCAAAATGTTTTTGATGAAAAATAAGTTTTTGGGCCCTCAAGTTTAAAATTACAAAAGTTGCAAATTTTTCTCATAAAATAAATAATTGAAGTTGGACTTTAATTATTTATAGTAAATTGTGATTTACAAGAAATTCGGTTATAAATAAATTAATTTGAAAGTAGACAAAGGTGTTTGTATACTTTGTTAATTTAGTTTATAATCGTGGCGGTTAGTGATTGGATCAAGATATATAATATTGGATCAATTAATTATTGTGATAATTAATTGATGGTGTATGATATGTGATATTATGCATGAAGGATGATCAAAAGCCCAAGCCCAATTTGTTAGGTGTATGCTACGATAATTTGTGTTGAATGATTGTAATAATTATTAATTTATAAAGTGGGCTTGGTTTATGGCCCGTTCCCACCCCATGAGATGTATCCCTATTTGCCATGAATATTTATTTGTAAATATTAGCATAGTGGATGATCAAGATTGGAAGATGGTGGCCATGATGATTATGAAGATCGAAGACATGTAAATATTGGAAGCTAATGTAATAGTTGCATTTGCATCCCTTGCATTTCCCTATGATTGGACCTAGGCCCGTGTTTAGCTCACACGGGCCATTAGTATTGGGGCGATTGATCATCCTTGTTTTGCTTACTGTTTATAATATATGCATGATATGTTATAAATAATGAGTATGTGCGTTATTATTATGATAATAACAAAGTTGCATTAATCCAGCAAACATACGATCTAACATGGCGAGCTTTTAAATAAAATTAATGATGAGAACTTTCAAAATTAAAAACCCTCATTTTGAATAAGATTCAAAATTGATATCAAGCCCGAAAAGGGGAATTATAAATTTGTTTATAATTTTCATGTCTTCCATCGACAATGGGTGCATGATGAACGCTACCCGTACTCGGGGCTCGGCTCATATTATTGGGGGGGCCCTGGGTGCCGGAAAGCTGTGACATCCATTGACATGGTGATGTGAACTACGTGGAACTCCCATGATTGCGGTTCATATTATTGAGGGAACTCACGGCGACCGTTCATTAAGGTTCAACATCGATGGGTAAGGCTTGACACGTGAAGATGAACGACGTCATATTATTGGGTCCTAATCAAACGAGAGACAAAAGTTTACGTAGAGGGTTGCATTGTGAAGCAATTGGAAACTACCTTTTAGGAATTGTGATTGGCTGATATTATTCGGGATCATAATTCGCTAATTGGACCTTACGTACCTACTGAGGAAAGGAGTTTTCCGTTTTCACTAGAGGGTAGTGAAAGATGTCAAAACAGTGGGAGCAAATATTTATGAAGTAAAAGTCCAAACTTCATATCTTACTAAATATTTTAAAATAGTCATCAACATTTATCTGTTTTTTACTTTTAAGTACAATTTGACAATGTCTTCGATTCGCAATCCGATATCCGTAATACTCGACAAACACATATTAACTGGACCTAATTACCTCACTTGGCTAAGAAACCTGAAAATCGTCTTGAATTCGGAAAGGGTAGCATATACACTGACTGAGTCGCCCCCTGTTGAGGCTCCGACTGACAGCACTCCTGAGGAATTGCAGACTTACAAGGAATGGTGTGACCATGACTTGATAGCCAGGTGTTATATGCTGACTTCTATGAATGATGAGCTGCAGAGGCGTTTTGAGGATGCAAAGAGTGCTGCTGACATTCATTTGCATCTCAAGGAGCTCTTTGGTGAGCAAACACGACCTCTTAGGCATGCTAACGTCAAGGAGCTGATCACTTTGCGCATGCGAGATTGAGCCTCGGTCCATGAGCATGGCCTAAAGTTGATTGGGCTCGTGGACAAGCTCGTTGGCATGGATTTGATCTTGCCTTCGGAGTTGACCACCGACGTGTTGCTGTTATCATTGCCTAGCTCATTTGATCCTTTTGTGGTGAACTTCAACATGAACAAGATGGAGCCGACCTTTGAGGAGTTGGTGAATATGCTTGTTACGTTTGAATCAACCATCAAGAAAGAGAAGTTGGTTCTTTATGTGGGTTCTTCATCTGGTACGAAAATTGATCCACATGGGAATGGAAAGAAACGTTCTTTCCAACGTCCCAAGAAGAACGTGCCCTTGATGAGGCAATCTCCGAATCCCGTTGAGGCAGCCACACCAGTTAAGGCTGACAAGACTAGTGATGTTTGTCATCACTGCAAGAAGCCTGGACATTGGAGGCGAAATTGCAAGGAATATCTGGCCCAGAAGAGTTCTGGAAACGGTATGTTCTATATTGAAGTAAACATTTCAATTAACTCTACTTCTTGGGTATTGGATACCGGATGTGGCTCACATCTCTGTAATGATTTGCAGGCGATGGGAAGAAGTAGAAAGCTTAGGGAAGGTGTGACCTTCTTAAGGATGGGAAATGGGGCAAGAGTTGCTGCCAAGGCTGTTGAAGATGTTTACTTATTGTTGAACAACAGTTTTAATTTAATTTTATGAGATGTTTTGTTTGTACCTAATTTTGTGAAAAACATTGTTTCATTTCTATGCTGATAAAAATGGATATTCTTGTTTATTTTGCAAAGGTGTTTGCAACATTTACATGAATGAATGTTTGATTGGTACTGTTGAACTTGAAAACGATCTCTATAACTTAAAATTGAAAGATATTCCATTAAATGTCCATTCAAAGGCAGACACCATATGAGATATGGATGGGTAAGCCACCCAAATATTCTTGTCTTAGAATATGGGGGTGCCCTGCTTATGTGAAGCAGGTAGTGGGAGATAAATTGGATTTTCGATCCATTTTATGTTACTTTGAGGGATATCAAAGGAATTCAGTTGGATATCATTTCTATCATCCCCAAGAAACAATTGTGTTTGTTTCTAGGAATGCAACCTTTTTGAAAAAGGAATTTCTATTGGATAGAAAAGGGGAGATGATAGAACTCGAAGAGGTTCGAGAGACACCCACAGTTATAGAACCCACACCCGAAGAGCCAAGAGAGGAGATACAAGCTCCTAGAAGATCCGAGAGAGTCTCGAGACCACCTATGAGGTATGGTCTGCTTCTTGAAGAGGGACATGATGAGCCTAACCATGGATGTGATCCAAGTACCTTCAAGGAAGCGTCATCTGATGTCGATTCATCCAAGTGGCTTGAAGCGATGGAATCTGAGATGAATTCCATGCATTCGAACCAAGTGTGGAATCTCGTGGATCCACCTGAGGAAATTGTTCCCATAGGGTGTAAATGGATTTACAAGAGGAAACTTGGGGCGGATGGGAAGGCATTGACCTTTAAGGCGCGATTGGTGGCAAAAGGATATACTCAAAGACAAGGAGTTGACTTTGAGGAAACCTTTTCTCCAGTTGCAATGTTCAAGTCCATAAGGGTTTTGCTAGCCATAGCTGCATAGTATGACTATGAGATATGGCAGATGGATGTTAAGACAGCCTTTCTTAATGGGGATATTAAAGAAGAGATTTACATGTCTCAACCCGAAGGGTTTACATCTATCGAAAGTGAGCATATGGTATGCAAACTTCAAAGATCTATTTATGGTCTAAAGCAGGCATCTAGGAGTTGGAACCTCGGATTCGATAGTACAATCAAAGAGTTTGGTTTTACTAAGAAACCTGAGGAACCCTATGTGTATGAGAAGGTCAGTGGGAGTGTTGTGACATTCCTGGTGTTGTATTTTGATGACATTCTAATAATTGGGAATGATGTAGGAATGTTGCAATCAACTAAGATATGGTTATCAAGTAAGTTCTCGATACAGGACTTTGGTGAAGCATCTTTTGTATTGGGAATACAGATCTATAGAGATAGATCAAGAAGATTGCTTGGTCTCACCCAATCCACATACATTGATACCATCGTGAAGCGGTTCTTGATGGATGAGGTCAAGAGAGGACATCTACCAATGTGTCATGGCGTGTCCCAATCCAAGTCTATGTCTCCCAAGACTGATGCAAAGATAGCGGCGATGACAAGCATTTCTTATGCATCTGCGATTGGTAGCATCATGTACGAGATGATATCTACACGTCCTGACGTGGCTTTCGCACTAAGTGTAGTGAGTAGATATCAATGGAACCTGGTCTTCCACACTGGAAAGTTGTGAAAGACATCCTCAAGTAGTTGAGAAGGACCAATAAATTGTTCTTGGTCTATGGGGTGGAGAACTGAAATTGGAAGGCTATACCGACTCTAGCTTCCAAAGCGATATCGATGACTCGAAGTCAACCTCTGGGTTTGTATTCATGCCAAATGGTGCTGCTGTCTCTTGGAAGAGTTCCAAGCAAGACAATACTGCGGATTCCAGCACAGAGGCCGAATACATTGCTGCATCAGATGCAGCAAAGGAGGCTGTTTGGATAAGGAATTTCGTCTAAGAGTTGGACGTCATTCCTAATGGAGTTGCTCCTCTCCCGGTGTTGTGTGACAACACGGGAGCTTTAGCTCAAGCAAAGGAGTCAAGGTCTCATCAGAAGTCCAAACATGCATTGAGAAAGTACCACATCCTCCGAGAGATTGTGGAAAGAGGAGAAGTGTCGATTGACATAGTCGGCTCCGCAGATAATGTTGCTGATCCACTAGCTAAGCCTTTACCTTGACCATTATTCGAGATGCATCGCGAATCAATGGTTTTGAAGCATATGGGTAGTTGGCTCTAGTGCAAGTGGGAGATTGTTAGAGTAGGTGCCCGTCGAGCCAAGTGTTGGCCGAGTGTTCACAATGAAACTCTATGTATAAGCAATCTTTATTTTAATAATATTTGAAATTATTGTTTTGGCAAATCTTTATCTATATACCCATGCTAGTTGCATAGATAAAGCCCTTGAATATACTAATAGTAGAAAGAATATGAGATGCTCATATGATGAGTACCATGAAACTCATATTTGGAATATTGTATATTCTAAACAGTTCCTAGTCGATTCAGCCGCCACTAAGAAGTATATAGGCCGCTCGAGTTCGAGACTAGTATTTGCGAAGTGAGTACCATGTTTCATTGGTAGGGGACATTGTGATGTCCGATCATGCAGATAGGTGCTCCTTGAAGAGTGCACTGAACAACCCTCCATAAAGGACTTTCCAAGTGGTTCTCACTTATCGAGTAGAAACGTCCTAGTTTATGGTTTTACACCATTAGTCCTTATGACCCGGGACAACATTGAGACTCTATGTGCTAGAATTACACTTTGACTTGTTTAGCGACTCTCATGGGGTCATCAGGTGGCAAGGTTGGGTGTTCTGTCGAAACATATAGGAGTCGATGCATTGTAGTCGGGGATTCACCGCTTACCTTTGGGTATGGATATCCTATGTGTTCTCATGTGTATGTAGGTTGAAATCTCTGATCAGAGTATGGTGGTAATTATGAAAAGGGTTTCATAGATTACACCATCGATGCAACTACGACATGACACATAGTATCGATTCATTGACAACTCTCGATAAACCAATGGTTGTCGAATCGGTCGGGATATATGAGTTGAAGGGACCATACTGTACGCTAACCATAATTGAATGGTTCTTGCAGGCACAATCATTTGATACCTAGGGAATCATGTAAGCGATGCTGCTAGGCGTTTAACATGATTGGTTGGGTACTATCAGACTTGAGTTCTGACGTTCTTGTTATCAAGGAGTTGATAAGTAAGAATGGAGCAATTGGGGTATGCTCATAGAAGGACATGTTTAGTCCGAATCACATGGAGATGTGAACCCACGGCTAGTTGTATCAATGGACCATTGAGGGCCACACAAGTACTAGCTTTCTGAATGGACCATTGAGAAAAATAGAAGTATGACTTCTATGAGAGAAATGTAATTTTTAATTTATGAATGTGTTTCTAAATTAAAAATATGCCAAGTAAATAATGTATTTGAAAATTGTGATTTTCATAAACATTATTATGGACTAAATTAAATTAATTCAAGTGTTGAATTAATTAAATAACATTGGGCCTTGTAGAGCCCAATTGGAAATAATTATTTTACTAGTGGGCTTGAGTAAAATCAAGTAAAGTCTAATTGGGTTCAAATATGTTTGAGACAATTTAAATAGCCCATGGGCTTTGTAATAGTTACAAGCCCAAGTCACATTGCATGCTTGGGAGGTGAAGAGTTGGGGAATACTTTTGATTAAAATAATGCATGGCATGCAACTTTTTGGATCAACTTTTTGCACTACCAAGACAACTCTTCCCTCCCTCATTCTACACTATGTTGGCCGAAATTTTTAGGGAGATTCTCTCCAAGTTTTTTCTCTTCTTTTCTTCTTCAAGTGTTGAGGAAGAAATATTCTTCTCATTGAAAAATCCTCTTAATTTTCTAGTGCGAATTAAGAGGGGATCTACCTAGTTGGTGGTGGGCTTAATAGTTGAGCAAGGAGTGCTCAAATGAAGCTTGAAGATAGTGTCATCCTTGAAGAGCCAAGTTGTTTACAACTTGGTTGGTGCCATCATCAACCTCAAGAGGTTGATAAGTAGCGATTTTCACAACACCCTATGTATGATATTGGTGTTTTATTGTATTTGCTACACAAACAAAAAGGTGCCCGAAATTTTCTTGAAAAAAATTCGGTTTTTAAACTTCCGTTGCGCTTCCGGTCACCGTAACCGATCCCCTTTCAGATAATTGAGCTATTGTACCTGGAGATACCAGAGTTATCTCAGTTATTTGCAAATCAAGCAACAATGGTTTCTGAATCATGTAACCCAATAAATAACAAGACTTACGACTCAAAGCATCCACAACCGTATTAGTTTTATCAGGATGATAGCTATTGGTGCAATCATAGTCCTTCAAAAGTTTCAACCGTCTCTCTGCCGCATATTCAATTCATTCTGTGAAATCAAATAACTCAAAATTTTGTGATCCGTAAAAATTTCACACTTCTGACCATAAAGATAGTGCCGCAAACTCTTAAAGGCAAAAATCACAGCCGCCAATTCCAAGTCATGATTGAGATAATTTTTCTTGTAGACCTTCAACTAACGAGAAGCATAAGTTATCACTTTCCCACGTTGCATTAGTACGACATCTAACCCCTGTTTTGAGGCATCTGTATACACAACAAAATCCACAGTACCACAAGGAAGTACTAACACAGAGGCATAAGTCAACTTATGTTTCAGTGCTTTGAATGATTGTTGACACTATATGGTCCATTCGAACTTGATAGACTTCCTTGTCAAACTCGTCAGTGGCAATGCTATCTTTGAAAAATCCGCTATGAACCGTCTGTAATATCCTGCCAAAGCAAGAAAACTTCTAACCTTTGAAACTGTCTTTGGAATGGACCATTTCTTAATGGACTCAATTTTGGATCGATCCACCGATATTCCCTCTTTCGAAACGATATGGCCCAAAAATGCCATCTGCTCTAACCAGAATTCGCATTTCATTAATTTAGCATATAATTGCTTATCCCTCAATATCTTCAACTCAGTTCTCAAATGCTCACTAAGAAGTTCTCGTGTCTTAGAGTAAATCAAAATGTCATCAATAATAACAATGAAAAAGTTATTAAAAAACGGCTTAAAAACACGATTCATTAAATCCATGAAAACTGAAGGAGTATTGATTAACCCAAAAGACATAACCAAAAATTCATAATAACCATACCTCATTCTGAAAGCAGTCTTCGGTATATCCTCTTTTTTCACCTTCAACTGATGATACCCAGACCAGAGATCAATTTTCGAGAATATTGCAGCTCCTTGCAATTGATCAAGAAGGTCATCAATCTGTGGCAAAGGATATTTGTTTTTAACAGTTACCTTGTTCAATTCCAGATAGTCAATACATAATCTCAAAGATCCATCATTCTTTTTTACAAATAAAACTAGAGCTCCCCATGGCGAGGAACAAGGGAGGATAAAACCTTTATCTAATATCTCCTGCAATTCATTCTTCAACTCTTTCATCTCGGTCGGAGCCATTCTATACGGAGCCTTAGAAATTGGGATTGTACCCGAAATCAATTCAGTAACAAACTCTACCTCTCGATCAGGTGATAAACCAGGCACCTCCTCGGCAAACACATCAGGATAATCCTGCAGCACATCAATATCCTGCAATTTCCTTTTCTCACATCCAAAACCGAAGCCAGAAAACCAATACACCCCTTGTGAAATAATTAAGTAGCTTGCACACAATAAATAATGGGAATACTCGGAGAAGAACCTAAACCAAAAAACACTTCACTCTCATGATAATCGGCTAAAAACTTCACTGTCTTGCCCAGACAGTCAATCACTGCACGGCAAGCAGACAACCAATCTATACAAAGTATGACATCAAAGGCAACCATCGGAATAACAATTAAATCAGCAAACAACAATCTCGTACCCATATGTACAGGTCACGCCTTAAAGATACAAGTTGGCCAAATTTAATCTCCAGAAGGTAACAAAATATTGAAATGTAAAGGCATGACAGTAGGTTCAACAGATAAAGAGTGCATAAACACTTCAGACATAAAAGAATGCGTCGCACCAGTGTCAATTGATGTAAGTGCTTCCTTGCCGGATATTAAAATATTACCTGATATTACCGAATAATCAGTATTAGCACCCTCTTTAGTCATTGCGAAAATTCTACCTTTTACTCTTCTTTTATCCGAAGTAAGAGGGCACTTCTGTGCCGTGTGTCCCAAATCTTTGCATCAGAAACATCGGCCACTACCAATCAAACATTCTCCTTTGTGTGTGTGGGGACCCGGGCTCTAACTCGATTCTTTTTGAGATTAGTTGGATCTTTGCTAGAAATGTGGGTCAAATTTTTGCTTTTAACATTAATTCAAATGTATATAAACATGCACAAGGTCTTCATTTATTTTATTTCTACAAACATAATATACATATCTTGTCCAGTACATATTCAACAAACCAGTATTCAAATACACTAAATGACAAAAGTACAACTACTAGTACATCTGCTATGCCCGTAATCACCACGCTATATCCCTCTCTCATCTCTGTTGCGACTCAGATCCTGCCCTACCTGTTGTTATGCACACATAAAGACACAACAACAGCCGGAAACTCCGGTGAGAACAAATCCCAGTATAAAACATGTATACATGCATGTCATGTTATTAAATACATAATCATAATACATGAATCGGTAATTATGACACATTAGTGAATACAGATAAAACAATCATGCACATAATCAATAACAATACGTCCAATAATCTAGGGAACGTAATTCATATTATTCAAACTCATATCATGACTAAACTCGTGTCTAAATCTAGGGATCCCGGTGTGAATAAGATGTAACAGGTCTCCCACCTACTCTCCCATTCGGGGTGGAGTTACATCTTATTCCTAGACTTCGGTCCTGACTGTATCGAATATCTACCATCGGAGTGATTCTGAACCGAAGCGTCGACACCACCGAACGTCTAGTTATTTGGAGAATCTACCAAATGACTCACCTATCTTAAAGGCTTGAATAAGAATCTATAAACAAAGCATAAGCATTCAAAAATATAAACAATACTCTAGTATGTGATTTTGTTGGGAAACTCAAATTAAATCTCATTTGAGTTGTGTCTTCCCAAAACAAAACATGAATTATACCTTCTTGTCGTTGAAGTAAATCGCAGTCTCGAAGTCTTTATCAAATCTGTCAATCCAACTCTAAAATGACAATGTTGAGATGCACAATATCAATCCACAACTCAAACTAATACATGTTCATAACAATATTCTATCTCGGTGTATTTCGACGGCATAACGACGTAGTTTCTTGCTACCGATCAATTCACATATCAATATCAACTTTCAACAATCAATAATCAACACCATATATATATCATACTCTCAAAATCTGCATATTCTTAATCATAATACATGCTGAAAATCGTAGTACACGCATACGACATCATTTTTTCGATCTGGTTTTGAATCTATAATCACTACAATCATATGAACACATAATCTCTATCATATCAAGCTTTCCCCAACATCAATATTTCAAATCATGCCGGAAATGAATCAAACTTACATCCCCTTGAAGCCTTTGATGAGAGGAACAATAATCTCAACTCGGAATACAAATCGGATGACTAAATCTTGAGAAATCTTACTTCAAAGCCTTGAAGAAACTTGAAGTATTCTCAGAGTTCTCTCGGTGGAATCCTGAAGTTTTCTTCACTGAAATGAAAGGTTACAATTTATATATGCATGGCAAGAACACATGGCTCATTCTTTGGATTACACGTCTCGCGCATATGCGCGACATCACCCGCGCATATGCGCGAGACCTACTGGTCTCGGCAATGTCAATCTTAACTCCTTGCGCATATGCGCGCTTCATCTCGCGCATATGCGCCAAAGATTCTTGACGTGTCGCGCATATGCGCGTATCTACTCGCGCATTTGCGCCAATGTTTCTAGAAATTTCAAGCATATGCGCGTATCTACTCGCGCATGTGCGCCAATGTTTCAGGAAATGTCGCGCATATGCGCCGAGCTCATCTCACACCAAAAATTGCATCTACTTTTTCGTCTCTTCCGGTCCGATACAATACGTCTATAATCCCTTTAATTATCAACAAAACAAATCTGATTATGATAATCCAATTCTCGGGCCTTACATTTCTCCCCCTCTAAGAAATGATTTCGTCCTCGAAATCGACTTCAATAAATCGAAGTATATAAAAGATGCAATATAATTAAAACTGAATAAATACGCACGTCATAGAAATAGCTCGGGATATCTCTGTCTCATATCTGCTTCTGTCTCCCAAGTCGCTTCCTCGATGCCATGATGACTCCACTGGACTTTTACAAGTTGAATAGTCTTTCTATTTCCGATCAAGAATCTGTATCGGTAGCTCAACATAACTCAACGTCTGATCAAGCTCGGCTTCGTCAGGCTGAATGACATGAGAAATATCTGGCATATATCTACGCAACATCGATACATGAAAAACGTCATGTATCCCAGATAAAGAAGGAGGAAGAGCCAGTCGATATGCTCGATCGCCAATCTTCTCAAGAATCTCGTAAGGACCGATGTATCTAGGAGACAACTTCCCACGCTTTCCAAATCTGACAATGACTCTGAAAGGAGAAATGTTCAAAAACACTCTGTCTCCTTGTTCAAATACTAACGGTCTACGTCTGATATTGGCATACTTGGCTTGCCTATCCTGTGCCGTCTTCATTCTCTTCTGGATTATCTTTACCTTCTCAGTCATTTCACGAATCATATCAGGCCCAAGTTTTGGTACCTCAGAAATATCATCCCAGTACAACGGAGATCTGCACTTCTTGCCATACAAGGCTTCAAACGGAGTCATCTCAATGCTCGTCTGATAGCTGTTGTTGTACGAGAATTCACAAAGTGGCAGTGAACCTTGCCAACTAGTGCCGAAATCTAGCACTACAGCTCTCAACATGTCCTCTAAAGTCTGGATAGTCCGCTCTGACTGTCCATCTTTCTGGGGATGATAGGCAGTACTCAGGTGCAATGTCGTACCTAAAGCCTGCTGCAAACTGTGCCAAAAGTGTGAAGTGAATCGTGGATCACGATCGGATACGATAGACTTCGGCACACCATGCAATCTGACTACCTCTCTGACATACAATTCTGCCATCTGATCGTGTCGATATGTCATTCTGTATGCAATAAAACACGCTGATTTGGTTAATCTGTCAATAATGACCCAAATCGCATCACAGCTCCGGGATGATCGAGGTAACTTCGTCACGAAATCCATGGAAATGTGATCCCATTTCCACTCAGGAATAGATATACTCTGAAGTAAACCTCCGGGCTTCTTTCTCTCCGCCTTTACCTGTTGGCAATTCAAGCACTTAGACACGAATTCTGCAATATCTGACTTCATCTGTGTCCACCAGAATTGTGTCTTCAAATCGTTGTACATTTTTCTGCCACCAGGATGAATACTAAACCGACAACAGTGCGCTTCTGACAGAATCTGTTGTTTCAATTCTGGAACATCTGGCACTACAATACAGTTATTCACATACAGAACAAAATCATGTACCTGATACTCAGACTGATGTCCTGATCTAACCATATCAATCGACTTCTGCACATCCTGATCAGTTCTTTGGGCTTCCTTGATTCTCATAATCAAATCTGGTTCAACTTGAATCATAGCAAGTTTCAATGGTCTACTATCTGTGTCAAATGCTAAACCAGACAAACAGCAATCTTCAACTAAATTCGAAACACCTATCGTCGATAAGGATAGAGCACATACCTTTCGACTCAAGGCATCCGCTGCTGCATTTGACTTCCCAGGATAGTATTTGATCTCGCAATCAAAGTCTTTCAACAAATCGAGCCATCTATGCTGTCTCATGTTCAACTCTGACTGAGAAAACAAATATTTTAGGCTCTTGTGATCAGAGTAGATCTCAAATTTCTTGCCATAAAGATAATGACGCCAAATCTTCAATGCAAAAACAATAGCAGTCAATTCAAATTATGAATTGGGTATCGAATCTCGTGTGGCTTCAGTTGTCTCGAGACATACGCGATTGCATGTCCTCGCGGCATAAGAACACATCCTAATCCCCTGTGAGATGCATCACAATATACAACAAAATCACCCGTACCTGAAGGTATCATCAATACTGGAGCACTAGTCAGTCGTTTCTTCAACTCCAAGAAGCTAGACTCACATGCTTCAGACCACACAAAAGGCGCATTTTTCTGTGTCAATTGTGAAAGGGATCGTTTTATGGTGTTCGAAATCGCAACGGAAGCTCAAAATATTTTGTATCTCATGAAAACCGAAATTTTGTGAAAATTTTTGAAAATCGAACACCATGTACTAGTGTGCAAGCATATACAAAAATCTCAACTTTCATGCATAGGGTGTTGAGAAAATATACCTATCAACATCTTGAGGTTGATGAATGACACCAACTAAAGTGTAAACACTTTAGCTCTTGAAAGGATGGCAATCTACAAGCTCTCCTCTTTCCTTCAAAATAAGGCCCACCACCAACTAGGTAGATCCCCTCAAATTTTGCACTAGAAAAATTTGAGGATTTTTCAATGAGAAGTGTGAGAAGTCATCAACAAAAAATTAAGAGAAAATTGGAGAGAAGGTGGTTCAATATTTCGGCCAAGTGAGGGGGAGGAGAGAAGGGTGGAAGACTTGTCTTGGCTGTGGGAAAAGTGAAAAAATTGTCTTGCATGCCATACAATATTTTAATCAAAAATAATCCACACCCCTTCACCTCCCAAGCATGCAAACCCTAGTGGGCTTGTAACTTTTACAAGGCTCATTGACTTTTTAATTGTCTCAAACATATTTGAGCCCAATTAGACTTTACTTGATTTTACTCAAGCCCACTAGTTAAATAATTATTTCCAATTGGGCTCTACAAAGCCCAATGTTATTTAATTTATCCAACACTTGAATTAATTTAATTATTTGGACTCTACTAGGCCCACTAGTGTTTAATTAATTCAACACTTGAATTAATTTAATTAAGTCCATAATAATGTTTATGAAAATCACAATTTTCAAATACATTATTCACTTGGCCAAATTTTTAATTTAGGAACAATTCCATTAATTAAAATTTATATTTCTCTCATAGAAGTCATACTTCCATTTTTCTTTACGCTTATAAACTCATTTATAAGCCGTTCAACACATTGAACTATTTTAAATTCTCAACGGGATCTAGAAAGCTAGCACTTGTGTGGCCCTCAATAGTTCATTGATACAACTAGCCGTGGGTTCACATCTCCATGTGATTCGTACTAAACATGTCCTTATACGAGCATACCCCAATTGCTCCATTCTTACTTATCAACTCCTTGATAACAAGAACGTCAGAACTCAAGTCTGATAGTACCCAACCAATCATGTTAAACGCCTAGCAGCATCGCTTACATGATTCCCTAGGTATCAAATGATAGTGCCTGCAAGAACCATTCAATTATGGTTAGCGTATAGTACGGTCCCTTCAACTCATATATCCCGACCGATTCGACAACCATTGGTTTATCGAGAGTTGTCAATGAATCGATACTATGTGTCATGTCGTAGTTGCATCGATGGTGTAATCTATGAAACACCTTTCATAATTACCACCATACTCTGATCAGAGATTTCAACCTACATACACATGATAACACATAGGATATCCATACCCAAAGGTAAGCGGTGAATCCCCGACTACAATGCATCGACTCCTATATGTTTCGACAGAACACCCAACCTTGCCACCTGATGACCCCATAAGAGTCGGTAAACAAGTCAAAGTGTAATTCTAGCATATAGAGTCTCAATGTTGTCCCGGGTAATAAGGACTAATGGTGTACAACCCAAAACTAGGACTTTTCCACTCGATAAGTGAGAACCACTTGGAAAGTCCTTTTATTGAGGGTTGTTCAGTGCACTCTACAAGGAGCACCTATCTGCATGTTCGGACATCACAATGTCCCCTACCAATGAAACATGGTACTCACATTGCAGATACTAGTCTCTAACTCGAGCGGCCTATATCCTTCTTAGTGGCGGCTGAATCAACTAGGAACCGTTTAGAATATAGAGTATTACAAATATGAGTTTCATGATACTCATCATATGAGCATCTCATATTCTTTCTACTATTTGTATATTCAAGGGCTTTATCTATGCAACTAGCATGGGTATACTATACAGATAAAGAAGTTCCAAAACGATAAATTCAAATATTATTAAAATAAAGACTGCTTATACATAGAGTTTCATTGTGAACACTCGGCCAACACTTGGCTCGACGGGCACCTACTCTAACAATCTCCCACTTGCACTAGAGCCAACTACCCATATGCTTCAAACCCATCGATTCGCGATGCTTCTCGAACAATGGTCTAGGTAAAGGCTTAGTTAGTGGATCAGCAACATTATCTGCGGAGCCGACTTTGTCAATCGTGACATCTCCTCTCTCCACGATCTCTCTGAGGATGTGGTACTTTCTCAATACGTGTTTGGACTTCTGATGAGACCTTGGCTCCTTCGCCTAAGCAATGGCTCCCGTGTTGTCACAAAACACCGGGACAGGAGCAACTCCATTAGGAATGACGCCCAACTCTTGGACGAAATTCCTTATCCAAACTGCCTCCTTTGCTGCAGCTGATGCAGCAATATATTCTGCCTCAGTGGTGGAATCCGCAGTACTGTCTTTCTTGGAACTCTTCCAAGAGACAGCACCACCATTGAGCATGAATATGAATCCAGAGGTTGACTTCGAGTCATCAATATCGCTTTGGAAGCTAGAGTCGGTATAGCCTTCCAATTTCAGTTATCCACCCCCATAGACCAAGAACAAGTTATTGGTCCTTCTCAAATACTTGAGGATGTCTTTCACAGCTTTCCAGTGTGGAAGACCAGGGTTGGATTGATATCTACTCACTACACTTAGTGCAAAAGCCACGTCAGGACGTGTAGATATCATCCCATACATGATGCTACCAATAGCAGATGCATAAGGAATGCTGGTCATCGCCGCTATCTCTGCATCAGTCTTGGGAGACATAGACTTGGATAGGGACACGCCATGACACATTGGTAGATGTCCTCTCTTGGACTCATCCATCAAGAACCGCTTCACGATGGTATCAATGTATGTGGATTGGGTGAGACCAAGCAATCTTTTCGATCTATCTCTATAGATCTGTATTCCCAATACAAAAGATGCTTCACCCAAGTCCTGCATCGAGAACTTACTCGCTAACCATATCTTCTTTGATTGCAACATCCCTACATCATTCCCAATGAGTAGAATGTCATCAACATACAACACCAGGAATGTCACAGCACTCCCACTGACCTTCTTATACACACAAGGTTCCTCAGGATTCTTAGCAAAACCAAACTCTTTAATTGTACTATCGAATCTGAGGTTCCAACTCCTAGATGCCTGCTTTAGACCATAAATAGATCTTTGAAGTTTGCATACCATATGCTCACTTCCGATAGATGTAAACCCTTCGGGTTGAGACATATAAATCTCTTCCTTAATATCCCCATTAAGAAAGGCTGTCTTAACATCCATCTGCCATATCTCATAGTCATACCATGCAGCTATGGCTAGCAAAATCCTTATGGACTTGAACATTGCAACTGGAGAAAAGGTTTCCTCAAAGTCAACTCCTTGTCTTTGAGTATATCCTTTTGCCACCAATCGCGCCTTGAAGGTCAATACCTTCCCATCCGCCCCAAGTTTCCTCTTGTAAATCCATTTACACCCTATGGGAACAATTCCCTCAGGTGGATCCACGAGATTCCACACTTGGTTCGAATGCATGGAATTCATCTCAGATTCCATCGCTTCAAGCCATTTGGATGAATCGGCATCAGATAATGCTTCCTTGAAGGTCCTTGGATCACATCCATGGTTAGGCTCATCATGGCCCTCTTCAAGAAGCAGACCATACCTCATAGGTGGTCTCGAGACTCTCTCGGATCTTCTAGGAGCTTGTATCTCCTCTCTTGGCTCTTCGGGTGTGGGTTCTATAATGTGGGTGTCTCTCGAACCTCTTCGAGTTCTATCATCTCGCCATTTTCTATCCAATAGAAATTCCTTTTCCAAAAAGGTTGCATTCCTAGAAACAAACACCTTTGTTTCTTGGGGATGATAGAAGTAATATCCAACAGAATTCTTGGATATCCCACAAAGTAACATAAAATGGATCGACTATCCAATTTATCTCCCACTACCTGCTTCACATAAGCAGGGCACCCCCATATTCTAAGATAAGAATATTTGGGTGGCTTACCCATCCATATCTCATATGGTAGTCTTGTCAACTGCCTTTGTAATGGACATTGTTCAACAACAGTGCCGCTGTTTCAAGCGCATATCCCCAAAAGGATGGCGGCAACTCCGTGAACCCCATCATAGATCGAACCATGTCCATCAAAGTCCGGTTACGACGCTCCGAAACACCATTCAACTGCGGTGTAGTGGGCGGAGTCCACTGCGAGAGAATCTCATTCTCTCTAAAATACTCTTGGAACTCGGCACTCAAGTACTCACCACCTCGATCCGATCGAAGTGTCTTGATGCTTCGTCCCAATTGCTTCTCTACTTCACTTCTGAATTTTTTGAACCTTTCAAAGGCTTCAGACTTGTATTTCATCAAATACACATACCCATACCTCGAAAAGTCATCGGTAAAGGTGATAAAGTAGGCATGTCCATGCTTAGTGGTGATGCTAAGCGGACCGCACACATCGGTATGGATCAAATCCAATAACCCTTTGGCTCGCTCCACATGGCCCTTAAAGGGAATCTTGGTCATCTTTCCTTTTAGACAGGATTCACAAGTCGTGAGAGCATTAATATCATACATATCAAACATGCCCACTCCCACTAGCTTGTTCATCCTTCTTAGGGAAATATGTCCTAATCGAGCATGCCATAATTGTGCCGAATTTAGAGTATCTTGTTTGCGCTTGTTTGTTGTTGTTATAGCTTGGACATTGTTAAGTGGAATATCTTTCAATTTTAAGGTGTAGAGATCGTTTTCAAGTTCTCCAGTACCAATTAAACATTCATTCTTGTAAATATTGCAAACACCTTTGCTAAATAAACAAGAAAATCCATCTTTATCTAAGCATAGAAATGGAAATAATATTTTTCACCAAGTCTGGTACAAACAAAACATCTCTTAAAACTAACTTAAAATCATTGTTCAAATGCAAGTAAACATCTCCCACAGCCTTGGCAGCAACCCTTGCTCCATTGCCCATCATCAAGAAGGTCTCACCTTCCCTGAGCCTCCTACTTCTTCCCATCGCCTGCAAATCATTACAGAGATGTGAGCCACAGCCGGTATCCAATACCCAAGAAGTAGAGTTAATTGAAATGTTTACTTCGATATAGAACATACCGTTTCCAGAACTCTTCTGGGCCAGATATTCCCTGCAGTTACGCCTCCAATGTCCAGGCTTCTTGCAGTGATGACAGACTGTCAACAGTCTTGTCAGCCTTCACTGGTGTGGCTGCCACAGCGGGAATCGGAGTCATGCCTCTTCAAGGGCACGTTCTTCTTGGGACGTTGGAAAGAACGCTTCTTTCCCTTCCCAGGTGGACCGGTCTTCGTACCAGATGAAGAGCCCACATAAAAGAACCGGCTTCTCTTTCTTGATGGTGGACTCAAAGGTCACAAGCATGTTCACCAACTCCTCAAGGGTCGGCTCCATCTTGTTCATATTGAAGTTCACCACAAAAGGATCAAATGAGCTAGGCAGCGATAACAGCAACACGTCGGTGGTCAACTCCGAAGGCAAGATCAAATCCATGCCAACGAGCTTGTCCACGAGCCCAATCATCTTAGGCCATGCTCATGGACCGAGGCCCCATCTCGCATGCGCAAAGTGATCAACTCCTTGACGGTAGCATGCCTAGGAGACGAGTCTGCTCTCCAAAGAGCTCCTTGAGGTGCAAATGAATGTCAGCAGCATTCTTTGCATCCTCAAAACGCCTCTGCAACTCATCATTCATAGAAGCCTGCATATAACACCTGGCCTTCAAGTCATGGTCACACCAATCCTTGTAGGTCTGCAATTCCTCAGGAGTGCAGCTAGTCGGAGCCTCAGCAGGGGGCGACTCAGTCAGTGTATATGCAATCTTTTCCGAGTTCAAGACGATTTTCAGATTTCTTAGCCAACTGATGTAATTAGGTCCGGTTAATACGTGTTTTTCGAGTATGGCAGAAAGCGGATTGCGAATTGAAGACATTGTCAAATTTTGTACTGAAAAGTAAAACAGATAAATGTTAATGACTATTTTAAAATATTTAGTAAGATATAAAGTATGGACTTTTACTTTATAATTTTGCTCCCACTGTTTTGACATTTTCACTACCCTCTAGTGAAAACGGGAAACTCCTTTCCTCAGGTAGGTACGTAAGGTCCAATTAGCGAATTATGATCCCGAATAATATCAGCCAATCATAATCCCTAAAAGGTAGTTTCCAATTGCATCACAATGCAACCCTCTACGTAAACTTTTGTCTCACATTTGATTAGGACCCAATAATATGACGTCGTTCATCTTCACGTGTCAAGCCTTACCCATCGATGTTGAACCTTAATGGACGGTCGCCATGAGTTCCCCCAATAATATGAGCCGAAATCATGGGAGTTCCACGTAGTTCACATCACCATGTCAATGGATGTCACAGCTTTCCGGCACCCAGGGCCCCCCCAATAATATGAGCCGAGCCTCGAGTACGGGTAGCGTTCATCATGCACCCATTGTCGATGGAAGACATGGAAATTATAAACAAATTTATAATTCCCTTTTCGGACTTGATATTAATTTTGAATCTTATTCAAAATGAGGGTTTTTATTTTTAAAGGTCTCATCATTAATTTTATTTTAAAAGCTCGCCATGTTTGATCGTATGTTTGCCGGATTCATGCAACTTTGTTATTATCATAATAATAACGCACATACTCATTATTTATAACATATCATGCATATATTATAAACAGTAAACAAACAAGGATGATCAATCGCCCCAAAACTAATGGCCCGTGTGAGCTAAACACGGGCCTAGGTCCAATCCTAGGGTAAATGCACGGGATGCAATGCAACTATTACATTAGCTTCCAATATTTACAAGTTTTCGATCTTCATAATCATCATGGCCACCATCTTCCAATCTTGATCATCCACTACACTAATATTTACAATTAAATATCCATGGTAAATAGGGATACATCTCATGGGGTGGGAACGGGCCATAAACCAAGCCCACTTTATAAATTGATAATTATTACAATCATTCAACATCAAATATCCTAGCATACACCTAGCAAATTGGGCTTGGGCTTTTGATCATCCTTCATGCATAATATCACATATCATACGCCATCAATTAATTATCACAATAATTAATTGATCCAATATTATATATCTTGAACCAATCACTAACCGCCACGATTATAAACTAAATTAACAAAGTATACAAACACCTTTGTCTACTTTCCAATTAATTTATTTATAACCGAATTTTTTATAAATCACAATTTACTATAAATAATTAAAGTCCAACTTCAATTATTTATTTTATGAGAAAAATTTGCAACTTTTGTAATTTTAAACTTAAGGGCCCAAAAACCTATTTTTCACCAAAACATTTTGGCCCATTTAAAAATTCACAAATATGTTAGCCATCCAATGGCCCAACAACTCAAGGCCCATGACACTTTGATAATCCAAAACACTTTTGGAAACCATAGTCGTCATCGACGTCGCCGGAGCTCCGTTGCCGGATTCCGGCAACAAAATTTTTTTTTTATTTTGAAGGGGGGGTTTCGGGCAGCCCCTCGGGCTGCCCTAGCTGCCCGAAATGGGCAGCCCCTCGGGCAGCCCGAGCTGCCCGAAATGGGCAACAAGTTGCTGCCCGGAAAAACCCTCTCATTGCCTCGATTTTTGTTGCAAATTTTCATCTCAATCGGTTAGAAATCGCCCTCAATATAATATTATGTATATGCTACACAAAAACTAGTACCCTTAACTCTGATACCACTTGAAAGGGATCGTTTTATGGTGTTCAAAATCGCAACGGAAGCTCAAAATATTTTGTTTCTCATGAAAACCGAAATTTTGTGAAAATTTTTGAAAATCGAACACCATGTACTAGTGTGCAAGCATATACAAAAATCTCAACTTTCATGCATAGGGTGTTGAGAAAATATACCTATCAACCTCTTGAGGTTGATGAATGACACCAACTAAAGTGTAAACACTTTAGCTCTTGAAAGAAATGGCAATCTACAAGCTCTCCTCTTTCCTTCAAAATAAGGCCCACCACCAACTAGGTAGATCCCCTCAAATTTTGCACTAGAAAAATTTGAGGATTTTTCAATGAGAAGTGTGAGAAGTCATCAACCAAAAATTAAGAAAAATTGGAGAGAAGTGGTCAATTTCGGCCAAGTGAGGGGAGGAGAGAAGGGTGGAAGACTTGTCTTGGTTGTGGGAAAAGTGAAAAAATTGTCTTGCATGCCATACATATTTTAATCAAAATAATCCACACCCTTCACCTCCCAAGCATGCAAACCTAGTGGGCTTGTAACTTTTACAAGGCCCATGGACTTTTTAATTGTCTCAAACATATTTGAGCCCAATTAGACTTTACTTGATTTTACTCAAGCCCACTAGTTAAATAATTATTTCCAATTGGGCTCTACAAGGCCCAATGTTATTTAATTAATTCAACACTTGAATTAATTTAATTATTTGGACTCTACTAGGCCCACTAGTGTTAATTAATTCAACACTTGAATTAATTTAATTTAGTCCATAATAATGTTTATGAAAATCACAATTTTCAAATACATTATTACTTGGCCAAATTTTTAATTTAGGAACAATTCATTAATTAAAATTACATTTCTCTCATAGAAGTCATACTTCTATTTTTCTTACGCTTATAAACTCATTTATAAGCCGTTCAACACATTGAACTATTTTAACTTCTCAACGGGATCTATAAAGCTAGCACTTGTGTGGCCCTCAATGGTTCATTGATACAACTAGCCGTGGGTTCACATCTCCATGTGATTCGGACTAAACATGTCCTTATACGAGCATACCCCAATTGCTCCATTCTTACTTATCAACTCCTTGATAACAAGAACGTCAGAACTCAAGTCTGATAGTACCCAACCAATCATGTTAAACGCCTAGCAGCATCGCTTACATGATTCCCTAGGTATCAAATGATAGTGCCTGCAAGAACCATTCAATTATGGTTAGCGTACAGTACGGTCCCTTCAACTCATATCACGACCGATTCGACAACGATTGGTTTATCGAGAGTTGTCAATGAATCGATACTATGTGTCATGTCGTAGTTGCATCGATGGTGTAATCTATGAAACACCTTTCATAATTACCACCATACTCTGATCAGAGATTTCAACCTACATACACATGAGAACACATAGGATATCCATACCCGAAGGTAAGCGGTGAATCCCCGACTACAATGCATCGACTCCTATATGTTTCGACAGAACACCCAACCTTGCCACCTGATGACCCCATGAGAGTCGGTAAACAAGTCAAAGTGTAATTCTAGCACATAGAGTCTCAATGTTGTCCCGGTCATAAGGACTAATGGTGTACAACCATAACTAGGACTTTTCCACTCGATAAGTGAGAACCACTTGGAAAGTCCTTTATGGAGGGTTGTTCAGTGCACTCTAACAGGAGCACCTATCTGCATGCTCGGACATCACAATGTCCCCTACCAATGAAACATGGTACTCACATCGCAGATACTAGTCTCGAACTCGAGCGGCCTATATCCTTCTTAGTGGCGGCTGAATCGACTAGGAACTGTTTAGAATATACAGTATTACAAATATGAGTTTCATGATACTCATCATATGAGCATCTCATATTCTTTCTACTATTTGTATATTCAAGGGCTTTATCTATGCAACTAGCATGGGTATACAGATAAAGAAGTGCCAAAATAATAATTCAAATATTATTAAAATAAAGACTGTTATACATAGAGTTTCATTGTGAACACTCGGCCAACACTTGGCTCGACGGGCACCTACTCTAACAATCTCTCACTTGCACTAGAGCCAACTACCCATATGCTTCAAACCCAATCGATTAGCGATGCTTCTCGAATAATGGTCCAGGTAAAGGCTTAGTTAGTGGATCAGCAACATTATCTGCGGAGCCGACTTTAGTCAATCGTGACATCTCCTCTTTCCACGATCTCTCTGAGGATGTGGTACTTTCTCAATACGTGTTTGGACTTCTGATGAGACCTCGGCTCCTTTGCTTGAGCAATGGCTCCCGTGTTGTCACAAAACACCGGGACAGGAGCAACTCCATTAGGAATGACGCCCAACTCTTGGACGAAATTCCTTATCCAAACAGCCTCCTTTGCTGCAGCTGATGCAGCAATATATTCTGCCTCAGTGGTGGAATCCGCAGTACTGTCTTGCTTGGAACTCTTCCAAGAGACAGCAGCACCATTGAGCATGAATATGAATCCAGAGGTTGACTTCGAGTCATCGATATCGCTTTGGAAGCTAGAGTCGGTATAGCCTTCCAATTTCAGTTCTCCACCCCCATAGACCAAGAACAACTTATTGGTCCTTCTCAAATACTTGAGGATGTCTTTCACAGCTTTCCAGTGTGGAAGACCAGGGTTGGATTGATATCTACTCACTACACTTAGTGCAAAAGCCACGTCAGGACGTGTAGATATCATCCCATACATGATGCTACCAATCGCAGATGCATAAGGAATGCTTGTCATCGCCGCTATCTCTGCATCAGTCTTGGGAGACATAGACTTGGATAGGGACACGCCATGACACATTGGTAGATGTCCTCTCTTGGACTCATCCATCGAGAACCGCTTCACGATGGTATCAATGTATGTGGACTGGGTGAGACCAAGCAATCTTTTGATCTATCTCTATAGATCTGTATTCTCAATACAAAAGATGCTTCACCCAAGTCATGCATCGAGAACTTACTCGCTAACCATATCTTAGTTGATTGCAACATCCCTACATCATTCCCAATGAGTAGAATGTCATCAACATACAGCACCAGGAATGTCACAGCACTCCCACTGACCTTCTTATACACACAGGGTTCCTCAGGATTCTTAGTAAAACCAAACTCTTTGATTGTACTATCGAATCTAAGGTTCCAACTCCTAGATGCGTGCTTTAGACCATAAATAGATCTCTGAAGTTTGCATACCATATGCTCACTTCCGACTAGATGTAAACCCTTCGGGTTGAGACATGTAAATCTCTTCCTTAATATCCCCATTAAGAAAGGACTGTCTTAACATCCATCTGTCCATATCTCATAGTCATAGCCATGCAGCTATGGCTAGCAATATCCTTATAGACTTGAACATTGCAACTGGAGAAAAGGTTTCCTCAAAGTCAACTCCTTGTCTTTGAGTATATCCTTTTGCCACCAATCGCGCCTTGAAGGTCAATACCTTCCCATCCGCCCCAAGTTTCCTCTTGTAAATCCATTTACACCCTATGGGAACAATTCCCTCAGGTGGATCCACGAGATTCCACACTTGGTTCGAATGCATGGAATTCATCTCAGATTCCATCGCTTCAAGCCATTTGGATGAATCGGCATCAGATAACGCTTCCTTGAAGGTCCTTGGATCACATCCATGGTTAGGCTCATCATGGCCCTCTTCAAGAAGCAGACCATACCTCATAGGTGGTCTCGAGACTCTCTCGGATCTTCTAGGAGCTTGTATCTCCTCTCTTGGCTCTTCGGGTGTGGGTTCTATAATGTGGGTGTCTCTCGAACCTCTTCGAGTTCTATCATCTCCCATTTTCTATCCAATAGAAATTCCTTTTCCAAAAAGGTTGCATTCCTAGAAACAAACACCTTTGTTTCTTGGGGATGATAGAAGTAATATCCAACAGAATTCTTTGGATATCCCACAAAGTAACATAAAATGGATCGACTATCCAATTTATCTCCCACTACCTGCTTCACATAAGCAGGGCACCCCCATATTCTAAGATAAGAATATTTGGGTGGCTTACCCATCCATATCTCATATGGTGTCTTGTCAACTGCCTTTGAATGGACATTGTTCAACAACAGTGCCGCTGTCTCAAGCGCATATCCCCAAAAGGATGGCGGCAACTCCGTGAACCCCATCATAGACCGAACCATGTCCATCAAAGTCCGGTTACGACGCTCCGAAACACCATTCAACTGCGGTGTAGCGGGCGGAGTCCACTGCGAGAGAATCTCATTCTCCCTAAGATACTCTTGGAACTCGGCACTCAAGTACTCACCACCTCGATCTGATCGAAGTGTCTTGATGCTTCGTCCCAACTGCTTCTCTACTTCACTTCTGAATTCTTTGAACCTTTCAAAGGCTTCAGACTTGTATTTCATCAAATACACATACCCATACCTCGAAAAGTCATCGGTAAAGGTGATGAAGTAGGCATGTCCATGCTTAGTGGTGATGCTAAGCGGACCGCACACATCGGTATGGATCAAATCCAATAACCCTTTGGCTCGCTCCACATGGCCCTTAAAGGGAATCTTGGTCATCTTTCCTTTTAGACAGGATTCACAAGTCGTGAGAGCATTAATATCATACATATCAAACATGCCCACTCCCACTAGCTTGTTCATCCTTCTTAGGGAAATATGTCCTAATCGAGCATGCCATAATTGTGCCGAATTTAGAGTATCTTGTTTGCGCTTGTTTGTTGTTGTTATAGCTTGGACATTGTTAAGTGGAATATCTTTCAATTTTAAGGTGTAGAGATCGTTTTCAAGTTCTCCAGTACCAATTAAACATTCATTCTTGTAAATATTGCAAACACCTTTGCTAAATAAACAAGAAAATCCATCTTTATCAAGCATAGAAATGGAAATAATATTTTTCACCAAGTCTGGTACAAACAAAACATCTCTTAAAACTAAACTTAAAATCATTGTTCAAATGCAAGTAAACATCTCCCACAGCCTTGGCAGCAACCCTTGCTCCATTGCCCATCATCAAGAAGGTCTCACTTTCCCTGAGCCTCCTACTTCTTCCCATCGCCTGCAAATCATTACAGAGATGTGAGCCACAGCCGGTATCCAATAACCAAGAAGTAGAGTTAATTGAAATGTTTACTTCAATATAGAACATACCGTTTCCAGAACTCTTCTGGGCCAGATATTCCCTGCAGTTACGCCTCCAATGTCCAGGCTTCTTGCAGTGATGACAGATGTCAACAGTCTTGTCAGCCTTCACTGGTGTGGCTGCCACAACGGGACCCAGAGTCTGCTTCTTCAAGGGCACGTTCTTCTTGGGACGTTGGAAAGAACGCTTCTTTCCCTTCCCAGGTAGACCGGTCTTCGTACCAGATGAAGAGCCCACAAAAGAACCGGCTTCTCTTTCTTGATGGTGGACTCAAAGGTCACAAGCATGTTCACCAACTCCTCAAGGGTCGGCTCCATCTTGTTCATGTTGAAGTTCACCACAAAAGGATCAATGAGCTAGGCAGCGATAACAGCAACACGTCGGTGGTCAACTCCGAAGGCAATATCAAATCCATGCCAACGAGCTTGTCCACGAGCCCAATCATCTTAGGCCATGCTCATGGACCGAGGCCCCATCTCGCATGCGCAAAGTGATCAAGCTCCTTGACGGTAGCATGCCTAGGAGACGAGTCTGCTCTCCAAAGAGCTCCTTGAGGTGCAATATGAATGTCAGCAGCACTCTTTGCATCCTCAAAACGCCTCTGCAACTCATCATTCATAGAAGCCTGCATATAACATCCTGGCCTTCAAGTCATGGTCACACCAATCCTTGTAAGGTCTGCAATTCCTCAGGAGTGCAGCTAGTCGGAGCCTCAGCAGGGGGCGACTCAGTCAGTGTATATGCAATCTTTTCCGAGTTCAAGACGATTTTCAGATTTCTTAGCCAAGTGATGTAATTAGGTCCGGTTAATACGTGTTTTTCGAGTATGGCAGAAAGCGGATTGCGAATTGAAACATTGTCAAATTTTGTACTGAAAAGTAAAACAGATAAATGTTAATGACTATTTTAAAATATTTAGTAAGATATAAAGTATGGACTTTTACTTTATAATTTTGCTCCCACTGTTTTGACATTTTCACTACCCTCTAGTGAAAACGGGAAACTTCTTTCCTCAGTAGGTACGTAAGGTCCAATTAGCGAATTATGATCCCGAATAATATCAGCCAATCATAATTCCTAAAAGGTAGTTTCCAATTGCATCACAATGCAACCCTCTACGTAAACTTTTGTCTCACATTTGATTAGGACCCAATAATATGACGTCGTTCATCTTCACGTGTCAAGCCTTACCCATCGATGTTGAACCTTAATGGACGGTCGCCATGAGTTCCCCAATAATATGAGCCGAAATCATGGGAGTTCCACGTAGTTCACATCACCATGTCAATGGATGTCACAGCTTTCCGGCACCCAAGGCTCCCCCCAATAATATGAGCCGAGCCCCGAGTACGGGTAGCGTTCATCATGCACCCATTGTCGATGGAAGACATGGAAATTATAAACAAATTTATAATTCCCCTTTTCGGGCTTGATATTAATTTTGAATCTTATTCAAAATGAGGGTTTTTAATTTTGAAAGGTCTCATCATTAATTTTATTTAAAAGCTCGCCATGTTTGATCGTATGTTTGCCGGATTCATGCAACTTTGTTATTATCATAATAATAACGCACATACTCATTATTTATAACATATCATGCATATATTATAAACAGTAAACAAACAAGGATGATCAATCGCCCCAATACTAATGGCCCGTGTGAGCTAAACACGGGCCTAGGTCCAATCCTAGGGTAAATGCACGGGATGCAATGCAACTATTACATTAGCTTCCAATATTTACATGTCTTCGATCTTCATAATCATCATGGCCACCATCTTCCAATCTTGATCATCCACTACACTAATATTTACAATTAAATATCCATGGCAAATAGGGATACATCTCATGGGGTGGGAACGGGCCATAAACCAAGCCCACTTTATAAATTGATAATTATTACAATCATTCAACATCAAATATCCTAGCATACACCTAGCAAATTGGGCTTGGGCTTTTGATCATCCTTCATGCATAATATCACATATCATACACCATCAATTAATTATCACAATAATTAATTGATCCAATATTATATATCTTGAACCAATCACTAACCGCCACGATTATAAACTAAATTAACAAAGTATACAAACACCTTTGTCTACTTTCCAATCAATTTATTTATAACTGAATTTCTTATAAATCACAATTTACTACAAATAATTAAAGTCCAACTTCAATTATTTATTTTATGAGAAAAATTTGCAACTTTTGTAATTTTAAACTTAAGGGCCCAAAAACCTATTTTTCACCAAAACATTTTGGCCCATTTAAAAATTCACAAATATGTTAGCCATCAAATGGCCCAACAACTCAAGGCCCATGACACTTTGATAATCCAAAACACTTTTGGAAACCCTAGTCGTCATCGACGTCGCCGGAGCTCCGTTGCCGGATTCCGGCAACAAAATTTTTTTTTTATTTTGAAGGGGGTGTTTCGGGCAGCCCCTCGGGCTGCCCTAGCTGCCCGAAATTGGCAGCCCCTCGGGCAGCCCGAGCTGCCCGAAATGGGCAACAAGTTGCTGCCCGAAATGGGCAACAAGTTGCTGCCCGGAAAAACCCTCTCATTGCCTCGATTTTTGTTGCAAATTTTCATCTCAATCGGTTAGAAATCGCCCTCAATATAATATTATGTATATGCTACACAAAAACTAGTACCCTTAACTCTGATACCACTTGAAAGGGATCGTTTTATGGTGTTCAAAATCGCAACGGAAGCTCAAAATATTTTGTTTCTCATGAAAACCGAAATTTTGTGAAAATTTTTGAAAATCGAACACCATGTACTAGTGTGCAAGCATATACAAAAATCTCAACTTTCATGCATAGGGTGTTGAGAAAATATACCTATCAACCTCTTGAGGTTGATGAATGACACCAACTAAAGTGTAAACACTTTAGCTCTTGAAAGAAATGGCAATCTACAAGCTCTCCTCTTTCCTTCAAAATAAGGCCCACCACCAACTAGGTAGATCCCCTCAAATTTTGCACTAGAAAAATTTGAGGATTTTTCAATGAGAAGTGTGAGAAGTCATCAACCAAAAATTAAGAGAAAAAGGAGAGAAGGTGGTTCAATATTTCGGCCAAGTGGGGGAGGAGAGAAGGGTGGAAGACTTGTCTTGGTTGTGGGAAAAGTGAAAAAATTGTCTTGCATGCCATACAATATTTAATAAAAATAATCCACACTCCTTCACCTCCCAAGCATGCAAACCCTAGTGGGCTCGTAACTTTTACAAGGCCCATGGACTTTTTAATTGTCTCAAACATATTTGAGCCCAATTAGACTTTACTTGATTTTACTCAAGCCCACTAGTTAAATAATTATTTTCAATTGGGCTCTACAAGGCCCAATGTTATTTAATTAATCAAACACTTGAATTAATTTAATTATTTGGACTCTACTAAGCCCACTAGTGTTTAATTAATTTAACACTTGAATTAATTTAATTAAGTCCATAATAATGTTTATGAAAATCACAATTTTCAAATACATTATTCACTTGGCCAAATTTTTAATTTAGGAACAATTCCATTAATTAAAATTTATATTTCTCTCATAGAAGTCATACTTCCATTTTTCTTTACGCTTATAAACTCATTTATAAGCCGTTCAACACATTGAACTATTTTAACTTCTCAACGGGATCTAGAAAGCTAGCACTTGTGTGGCCCTCAATGGTTCATTAATACAACTAGCCGTGGGTTCACATCTCCATGTGATTCGGACTAAACATGTCCTTATACGAGCATACCCCAATTGCTCCATTCTTACTTATCAACTCCTTGATAACAAGAACGTCAGAACTCAAGTCTGATAGTACCCAACCAATCATGTTAAACGCCTAGCAGCATCGCTTACATGATTCCCTAGATATCAAATGATAGTGCCTGCAAGAACCATTCAATTATGGTTAGCGTACAGTACGGTCCCTTCAACTCATATATCACGACCGATTCGACAACGATTGGTTTATCGAGAGTTGTCAATGAATCGATACTATGTGTCATGTCGTAGTTGCATCGATGGTGTAATCTATGAAACCCCTTTCATAATTACCACCATACTCTGATCAGAGATTTCAACCTACATACACATGAGAACACATAGGATATCCATACCCGAAGGTAAGCGGTGAATCCCCGACTACAATGCATCGACTCCTATATGTTTCGACAGAACACCCAACCTTGCCACCTGATGACCCCATGAGAGTCGGTAAACAAGTCAAAGTGTAATTCTAGCACATAGAGTCTCAATGTTGTCCCGGGTCATAAGGACTAATGGTGTACAACCATGAACTATGACTTTTCCACTCGATAAGTGAGAACCACTTGGAAAGTCCTTTATGGAGGGTTGTTCAGTGCACTCTAACAGGAGCACCTATCTGCATGCTCGGACATCACAATGTCCCCTACCAATGAAACATGGTACTCACATCGCAGATACTAGTCTCGAACTCGAGCGGCCTATATCCTTCTTAGTGGCGGCTGAATTGACTAGGAACTGTTTAGAATATACAGTATTCCAAATATGAGTTTCATGATACTCATCATATGAGCATCTCATATTCTTTCTACTATTTGTATATTCAAGGGCTTTATCTATGCAACTAGCATGAGTATACAGATAAAGATGTGCCAAAATAATAATTTCAAATATTATTAAAATAAAGACTGTTCATACATAGAGTTTCATTGTGAACACTCGGCAAACACTTGGCTCGACGGGCACCTACTCTAACAATCTCTCACTTGCACTAGAGCCAACTACCCATATGCTTCAAACCCAATTGATTAGCGATGCTTCTCGAATAATGGTCCAGGTAAAAGCTTAGTTAGTGGATCAGCAACATTATCTGCGGAGCCGACTTTATCAATCGTGACATCTCCTCTTTCCACGATCTCTCTGAGGATGTGGTACTTTCTCAATACGTGTTTGGACTTCTGATGAGACCTCGGCTCCTTTGCTTGAGCAATGGCTCCCGTGTTGTCACAAAACACCGGGACAGGAGAAACTCCATTAGGAATGACGCCCAACTCTTGGACGAAATTCCTTATCCAAACAGCCTCCTTTGCTGCAGCTGATGCAGCAATATATTCTGCCTCAGTGGTGGAATCTGCAGTACTGTCTTGCTTGGAACTCTTCCAAGAGACAGCAGCACCATTCAGCATGAATATGAACCCAGAGGTTGACTTCGAGTCATCGATATCGCTTTGGAAGCTAGAGTCGGTATAGCCTTCCAATTTCAGTTCTCCACCCCCATAGACCAAGAACAACTTATTGGTCCTTCTCAAATACTTGAGGATGTCTTTCACAGCTTTCCAGTGTGGAAGACCAGGGTTGGATTGATATCTACTCACTACACTTAGTGCAAAAGCCACGTCAGGACGTGTAGATATCATCCCATACATGATGCTACCAATCGCAGATGTATAAGGAATGCTTGTCATCGCCGCTATCTCTGCATCAGTCTTGGGAGACATAGACTTGGATAGGACACGCCATGACACATTGGTAGATGTCCTCTCTTGGACTCATCCATCGAGAACCGCTTCACGATGGTATCAATGTATGTGGACTGGGTGAGACCAAGCAATCTTTTTGATCTATCTCTATAGATCTGTATTCTCAATACAAAAGATGCTTCACCCAAGTCATGCATCGAGAACTTACTCGCTAACCATATCTTAGTTGATTGCAACATTCCTACATCATTCTCAATGAGTAGAATTTCATCAACATACAACACCAGGAATGTCACAGCACTCCCACTGACCTTCTTATACACACAAGGTTCCTCAGGATTCTTAGCAAAACCAAATTCTTTAATTGTACTATCGAATCTGAGGTTCCAACTCCTAGATGCCTGCTTTAGACCATAAATAGATCTTTGAAGTTTGCATACCATATGCTCACTTCCGATAGATGTAAACCCTTCGGGTTGAGACATATAATCTCTTCCTTAATATCCCCATTAAGAAAGGCTGTCTTAACATCCATCTGCCATATCTCATAGTCATACCATGCAGCTATGGCTAGCAAAACCCTTATAGACTTGAACATTGCAACTGGAGAAAAGGTTTCCTCAAAGTCAACTCCTTGTCTTTGAGTATATCCTTTTGCCACCAATTGCGCCTTGAAGGTCAATACCTTCCCATCCGCCCCAAGTTTCCTCTTGTAAATCCATTTACACCCTATGGGAACAGTTCCATCAGGTGGATCTACGAGATTCCACACTTGGTTCGAATGCATGGAATTCATCTCATATTCCATTGCTTCAAGCCATTTGGATGAATCGGCATTAGATAACGCTTCCTTGAAGGTCCTTGGATCACATCCATGGTTAGGTTCATCATGGCCCTCTTCAAGAAGCAGACCATACCTCATAGGTGGTCTCGAGACTCTCTCGGATCTTCTAGGAGCTTGTATCTCCTCTCTTGGCTCTTCGGGTGTGGGTTCTATAATGGTAGGTATCTCGAACCTCTTCGAGTTCTATCATCTCCCATTTTCTATCCAATAGAAATTCCTTTTCCAAAAAGGTTGCATTCCTAGAAACAAACACATTTGTTTCTTGGGGATGATAGAAGTAATATCCAACAGAATTCTTGGATATCCCACAAAGTAACATAAAATGGATCGACTATCCAATTTATCTCCCACTACCTGCTTCACATAAGCAGGGCACCCCCATATTCTAAGATAAGAATATTTGGGTGGCTTACCCATCCATATCTCATATGGTGTCTTGTCAACTGCCTTTGAATGGACATTTTTCAACAACAGTGCCGCTGTCTCAAGCGCATATCCCCAAAAGGATGGCGGCAACTCCGTGAACCCCATCATAGATCGAACCATGTCCATCAAAGTCCGGTTACGACGCTCCTGAAACACCATTCAACTGCGGTGTAGCGGGCGGAGTCCACTGCGAGAGAATCTCATTCTCTCTAAGATACTCTTGGAACTCGGCACTCAAGTACTCACCACCTCGATCTGATCGAAGTGTCTTGATGCTTCGTCCCAACTGCTTCTCTACTTCACTTCTGAATTCTTTGAACCTTTCAAAGGCTTCAGACTTGTATTTCATCAAATACACATACCCATACCTCGAAAAGTCATCGGTAAAGGTGATGAAGTAGGCATGTCCATGCTTAGTGGTGATGCTAAGCGGACCGCACACATCGGTATGGATCAAATCCAATAACCCTTTGGCTCGCTCCACATGGCCCTTAAAGGGAATCTTGGTCATCTTTCCTTTTAGACAGGATTCACAAGTCGTGAGAGCATTAATATCAGACATATCAAACATGCCAACTCCCACTAGCTTGTTCATCCTTCTTAGGAAATATGTCCTAATCGAGCATGCCATAATTGTGCCGAATTAGAGTATCTTGTTTGCGCTTGTTTGTTGTTGTTACAGCTTGGACATTGTTAAGTGGAATATCTTTCAATTTTAAGGTGTAGAGATCGTTTTCAAGTTCTCCAGTACCAATTAAACATTCATTCTTGTAAATAGTTGCAAACACCTTTGCTAAATAAACAAGAAAATCCATCTTTGTCTAAGCATAGAAATGGAAATAATGTTTTTCACCAAGTCTGGTAGAAACAAAACATCTCTTAAATTAAACTTAAAATCATTGTTCAAAAGTAAACAACATCTCCAACAGCTTTGGCAGCAACTCTTGCCCCATTGCCCATCCTCAAGAAGGTCTCACCTTCCCGGAGCCTCCTACTTCTTCCCATCACCTGCAAATCATTACAGAGATGTGAGCCACAGCCGGTATCCAATACCCAAGAAGTAGAGTTAATTGAAATGTTTACTTCAATATAGAACATACCGTTTCCAGAACTCTTCTGGGCAAGATATTCCCTGCAGTTACGCCTCCAATGTCCAGGCTTCTTGCAGTGATGACAGATGTCAACAGTCTTGTCAGCCTTCACTGGTGCTGGCTGCCACAACGGGACCCAGAGTCTGCTTCTTCAAGGGCACGTTCTTCTTGGGACGTTGGAAAGAACGCTTCTTTCCCTTCCCAGGTAGACCGGTCTTCGTACCAGATGAAGAGCCCACATAAAGAACCGGCTTCTCTTTCTTGATGGTGGACTCAAAGGTCACAAGCATGTTCACCAACTCCTCAAGGGTCGGCTCCATCTTGTTCATGTTGAAGTTCACCACAAAAGGATCAATGAGCTACGCAGCGATAACAGCAACACGTCGGTGGTCAACTCCGAAGGCAATATCAAATCCATGCCAACGAGCTTGTCCACGAGCCCAATCATCTTAGGCCATGCTCATGGACCGAGGCCCCATCTCGCATGCGTAAAGTGATCAACTCCTTGACGGTAGCATGCCTAGGAGAACGTGTTTGCTCTCCAAAGAGCTCCTTGAGGTGCAAATGAATGTCAGCAGCACTCTTTGCATCCTCAAACGCCTCTGCAACTCATCATTCATAGAAGCCTGCATATAACATCTGGCCTTCAAGTCATGGTCACACCAATCCTTGTAAGTCTGCAATTCCTCAGGAGTGCAGCTAGTCGGAGCCTCAGCAGGGGGCGACTCAGTCAGTGTATATGCAATCTTTTCCGAGTTCAAGACGATTTTCAGATTTCTTAGCCAACTGATGTAATTAGGTCCGGTTAATACGTGTTTTTCGAGTATGGCAGAAAGCGGATTGCGAATTGAAACATTGTCAAATTTTGTACTGAAAAGTAAAACAGATAAATGTTAATGACTATTTTAAAATATTTAGTAAGATATAAAGTATGGACTTTTACTTTATAATTTTGCTCCCACTGTTTTGACATTTTCACTACCCTCTAGTGAAAACGGGAAACTTCTTTCCTCAGTAGGTACGTAAGGTCCAATTAGCGAATTATGATCCCGAATAATATCAGCCAATCATAATCCCTAAAAGGTAGTTTCCAATTGCATCACCATGCAACCCTCTACGTAAACTTTTGTCTCACATTTGATTAGGACCCAATAATATGACGTCGTTCATCTTCACGTGTCAAGCCTTAACCATCGATGTTGAACCTTAATGGACGGTCGCCATGAGTTCCCCTAATAATATGAGCCGAAATCATGGGAGTTCCACGTAGTTCACATCACCATGTCAATGGATGTCACAGCTTTCCGGCACCCAAGGCCCCCCCAATAATATGAGCCGAGCCTCGAGCACGGGTAGCGTTCATCATGCACCCATTGTCGATGGAAGACAATGGAAATTATAAACAAATTTATAATTTCCCTTTTCGGGCTTGATATCAATTTTGAATCTTATTCAAAATGAGGGTTTTTAATTTTGAAAGGTCTCATCATTAATTTTATTTAAAAGCTCGCCATGTTTGATCGTATGTTTGCCGGATTCATGCAACTTTGTTATTATCATAATAATAACGCACATACTCATTATTTATAACATATCATGCATATATTATAAACAGTAAACAAACAAGGATGATCAATCGCCCCAATACTAATGGCCCGTGTGAGCTAAACACGGGCCTAGATCCAATCCTAGGGTAATGCACGGGATGCAATGCAACTATTACATTAGCTTCCAATATTTACATGTCTTCGATCTTCATAATCATCATGGCCACCATCTTCCAAATCTTGATTCATCCACTACACTAATATTTACAATTAAATATCCATGGCAAATAGAGATACATCTCATGGGGTGGGAACGAGCCATAAACCAAGCCCACTTTATAAATTGATAATTATTACAATCATTCAACATCAAATATCCTAGCATACACCTAGCAAATTGGGCTTGGGCTTTCGATCATCCTTCATGCATAATATCACATATCATACACCATCAATTAATTATCACAATAATTAATTGATCCAATATTATATATCTTGAACCAATCACTAACCGCCACGATTATAAACTAAATTAACAAAGTATACAAACACCTTTGTCTACTTTCCAATTAATTTATTTATAACCGAATTTCTTATAAATCACAATTTACTATAAATAATTAAATTCCAACTTCAATTATTTATTTTATGAGAAAAATTTCCAACTTTTGTAATTTTAAACTTAAGGGCCCAAAAACTTATTTTTCACCAAAATATTTTGGCCCATTTAAAAATTCACAAATATGTTAGCCATCCCATGGCCCAACAACTCAAGGCCCATGACACTTTGATAATCCGAAACAATTTTGGAAACCCTAGTCGTCATCGACGTCGCCGGAGCTCCGTTGCCGGATTCCGGCAACAAAATTTTTTTTTTATTTTGAAGGGGGGGTTCGGGCAGCCCCTCGGGCTGCCCTAGCTGCCCGAAATGGGCAGCCCCTCGGGCAGCCCGAGCTGCCTGAAATGGGCAGCAAGTTGCTGCCCGGAAAACCCTCTCATTGCCTCGATTTTTGTTGCAAATTTTCATCTCAATCGGTTAGAAATCGCCCTCAATATAATATTATGTATATGCTACACAAAAACTATTACCCTTAGCTCTGTTACCACTTGAAAGGGATCGTTTTATGGTGTTCGAAATCGCAACGGAAGCTCAAAATATTTTGTATCTCATGAAAACCCAAATTTTGTGAAAATTTTTGAAAATCGAACACCATGTACTAGTGTGCAAGCATATACAAAAATCTCAACTTTCATGCATTGGGTGTTGAGAAAATATACCTATCAACCTCTTGAGGTTGATGAATGACACCAACTAAAGTGTAAACACTTTAGCTCTTGAAAGGACTGACAATCTACCAGCTCTCCTCTTTCCTTCAAAATAAGGCCCACCACCAACTAGGTAGATCACCTCAAATTTTGCACTAGAAAAATTTGAGGATTTTTCAATGAGAAGTGTGAGAAGTCATCAACCAAAATTTAAGAGAAAATTGGAGAGAAGGTGGTTCAATATTTCGGCCAAGTGAGGGGGAGGAGAGAAGGGTGGAAGACTTGTCTTGGTTGTGGGAAAAAGTGAAAAAATTGTCTTGCATGCCATACAATATTTTAATCAAAAATAATCCACACCCCTTCACCTCCCAAGCATGCAAACTCTAGTGGGCTTGTAACTTTTACAAGGCCCATGGACTTTTTAATTGTCTCAAACATATTTGAGCCCAATTAGACTTTACTTGATTTTACTCAAGCCCACTAGTTAAATAATTATTTCCAATTGGGCTCTACAAGGCCCAATGTTATTTAATTAATCCAACACTTGAATTAATTTAATTATTTGCACTCTACGAGGCCCACTAGTGTTTAATTAATTCAACACTTGAATTAATTTAATTAAGTCCATAATAATGTTTATGAAAATCACAATTTTCAAATACATTATTCACTTGGCCAACTTTTTCATTAGGAACAATTCCATTAATTAAAATTTATATTTATCTCATAGAAGTCATACTTCCATTTTTCTTTACGCTTATAAACTCATTTATAAGCCGTTCAACACATTGAACTATTTTAACTTCTCAACGGGATCTAGAAAGCTAGCACTTGTGTGGCCCTCAATGGTTCATTGATACAACTAGCCGTGGGTTCACATCTCCATGTAATTCGGACTAAACATGTCCTTATACGAGCATACCCCAACTGCTCCATTCTTACTTATCAACTCCTTGATAACAAGAACGTCAGAACTCAAGTCTGATAGTACCCAACCAATCATGTTAAACGCCTAGCAGCATCGCTTACATGATTCCCTAGGTATCAAATGATAGTGCCTGCAAGAACCATTCAATTATGGTTAGCGTACAGTACGGTCCCTTCAACACATATATATCCCGACCGATTCGACAACCATTGGTTTATCGAGAGTTGTCAATGAATCGATACTATGTGTCATGTCGTAGTTGCATCGATGGTGTAATCTATGAAACACCTTTCGTAATTACCACCATACTCTGATCAGAGATTTCAACCTAAATACACATGATAACACATAGGATATCCATACCCAAAGGTAAGCGGTGAATCCCCGACTACAATGCATCGACTCCTATATGTTTCGACAGAACACCCAACCTTGCCACTTGATGACCCCATAAGAGTCGGTAAACAAGTCAAAGTGTAATTCTAGCATATAGAGTCTCAATGTTGTCCCGGGTCATAAGGACTAATGGTGTACAACCAAAAACTAGGACTTTTCCACTCGATAAGTGAGAACCACTTGGAAAGTCCTTTATGGAGGGTTGTTCAGTGCACTCTACAAGGAGCACCTATCTGCATGTTCGGACATCACAATGTCCCCTACCAATGAAACATGGTACTCACATCGCAAATACTAGTCTCTAACTCGAGCGGCCTATATCCTTCTTAGTGGCGGCTGAATCGACTAGGAACCGTTTAGAATATAGAGTATTACAAATATGAGTTTCATGATACTCATCATATGAGCATCTCATATTCTTTCTACTATTTGTATATTCAAGGGCTTTATCTATGCAACTAGCATGGGTATACAGATAAAGAAGTGCCAAAACGATAAATTCAAATATTATTAAATAAAGACTGCTTATACATAGAGTTTCATTGTGAACACTCGGCCAACACTTGGCTCGACGGGCACCTACTCTAACAAATTGTGTAATTGGCTTTGCTATACTGGAGAAATCTTGGATTAATCGTCGGTAATAGCCTGCTAGACCCATGAAACTGCGTATCTCTGGCACAGAAGTCGGTCTCGGCCAACTGATCACAGCGTCAACTTTACTCGGATCCACAGAAATACCGTCTCCAGATACGATATGCCCCAAAAACATAATCTTTCTCAGCCAAAACTCGCACTTTGACAATTTAGCATATAATCTCTCATTTCTCAATGTCTGTAATACAATTCTTAAGTGCTCGGCATGATCAGTCTCATTTCTGGAGTAAACCAGAATATCATCAATGAAAACAATAGCAAATTCATCTAGATACCTCTGGAAGACACGGTTCATCAATCCCATAAACACCGCTGGTGCATTCATTAAACCAAAAGGAATGACAATAAACTCGTAATGTCCATACCTGGTTCGAAATGCTGTCTTCGGTGTATCAACATCTCGTACTCGCAGCTGGTGATATCCAGATCTCAAATTAATCTTTGAATAAATGGAGGATCCCTGCAATTGATCAAATAAATCGTCGATACGCGGCAATGGATATTTATTCTTCACTGTTGCTTTGTTCAGTTGTCGGTAATCAATACACAACTGCATCGAACCATCTTTCTTCGTACAAATTGCACGGGTACGCCCCAAGGAGATACACTTGGTCTGATGTAACCCTTGGCCAACAAATCTTCAAGTTGTGCTTTCAGTTCTTTCAGTTCAATAGGTGCCATTTGTACGGAGCTCGAGATATAGGAGCTATACCTGGTATGAGATCAATACTGAAATCTACCTCTCGAGCTGGAGGTAACCCTGGAATCTCGTCTGGGAATACATCAGCAAATTCACGTACTACTAGTAGATCTGCCAATACTGGGCTCGACTTCAGTAGATCTACTGAATATATAAGGAACCCTTCTGCTCCTTTTTGCAACAATCTGGTCATAGTTAAAACAGACACTAAGGGAATCCGAGATCTGGAACCCTTCCCGTAGAATTTCCACTCGTCAGTCATCTCTGGTCTGAACCTGACAATCTTCTTGAAACAGTCTACAGTGGCTCGGTACTTGGTTAAGATATCAATCCCAACAATACAATCAAAATCAGCTATCCCAAGTACAATACAATCCAAATCAATTTCATGCCCCTCAAACTGTAGTATACAATGTCTAACTGAATTCATAGATATAAGACCACTTCCCAACGGAGAAGAAATAGACACTACAGCAAGTTAAGGACTCGACAGGCAAAGCATGCAACAATGCAAAGCGCTAGAAATAAATGTATGAGATGCGCCCGTATCTATCAAACCATAGGCAGGATAACCGCAAAGCAAACAGTTACCTGCGATCACATCGTACGGTTTGCATCTTGAGCTTGCTTCCTCTGTTCACTGCAAAAACCTGAGCTCGTTGTATGGGAGGCTTTTGGCTCAATGTTGGCTACCCTCTGGATCGAGGCTGAGTCGGTGTAGGGGTTGGCTGGAAGGAGTGGACAGACGAAGCTTGCTTCTAGGCTGAGCTACTGATGCAGAAGACCCTGCCCACTGAGATCTCTGTGAACCCCTCTGTGGACAGACCTTGGCGAAATGTCCCTGTTGTCTACATAGTTACATCTGCCCATCACACCCTGACACTGCTCGGTGGCATGCACCTCCACAAGAACTGCAACTACCCCCTATAATTTGTTCTATGGCCAAGACCTCTCTGTCGTGACCCACTGGAGCTCGACGAAACTGCTCCCTGATCTCTTAAATTGTTTTTCCCTTCGCTTCAACTGATCTTTTCTTCCACTGCTGCTACCACCGCTTTCAAATCGAGGAGGGGGTTGAACGGAAGG